>NC_057809.1:233605981-233745475 GCF_018294505.1 Triticum aestivum
GGGGCAGTGCGGGGCAGCCCACGACGGGGGTGGTGTGAGGCGGCGGCGGCTCAGGCACGGCGCCGGGGCGGGGCGGTGCAGGGTGTCCGGCGACGGGGGTGGCATGGGGCGACCGTCGACCGGGGTGGTGGCGCGGGTTAGGGGTGGCGGCAGGGGTGAGGGGTGGCGGCGGCTCGGGGAGGGGATGGACAAATCAGAGAGGGAGGGCACGGGCGCGGGCGCGATCCCTTTTCTGCAAGTAGGTCACGGCTCTTTGCCTTCTGCTAGCTGACGACAAAGAGGATGGGTGGCGGGCTTACGAGGACGACATAACGGCCATTTTCTTTGCCATCGGCTAGCGGACAACAAAGATATGTTGATGGCAAAGCCTTCCATTGTCGTCCGCTGCCTCTTTGCCGTCCGTTTTCCGGTGGCTGATGGCAAAGCCTTTCTTTGTCGTCCGCTAGCTGACGGCAAAGTGTCGGCAGACGACAAATCTGCTGATTCCAGTAGTGTAAGGGATATTAAGGCCTCCTTTTAATAGAGTACTGGACCAAAGCATTAACACATAGTGAATACATGAACTCCTGAAACTACGGTCATCACCGGTAATGGTCCCGATTATTGTAACTTTGGGATTAACGGATCATAACACATAATAGGTGACTATAGACTTGCAAGATAGGATCAAGAACTCACATATATTCATGAAAACAGAATAGGTTCAGATCTGAAATCATGGCACTCAGGCCCTAGTGACAAGCATTAAGCATAGCAAAGTCATAGCAACATCAATCTCAGAACATAGTGGATACTAGGGATCAAACCCTAACAAAACTAACTCGATTACATGATAAATCTCATCCAACCCATCACCATCTAGCAAGCCTACGATGGAATTACTCACACACGGCGGTGAGCATCATGAAATTGGTGATGGAGGAACGTTGATGATGACGATGGCGACGAATTCCCCTCTCTAGAGCCCTGAATGGACTCCAGATCAGCCCTCCCGAGAGGGTTTAGGGCTTGGCAGCAGCTCCGTATCGTAAAACGCGATGAATCCTTCTCTCTGATTATTTTTCTCCCCGAACACGAATATATGGAGTTGGAGTTGAGGTCGGTGGAGCGTTAGGGGGCCCACGAGGCAGGGGGCGCGCACAGGGGGGTAGGTGCGCCCCCACCCTCGTGGACAGGGTGTGGGCCCCCTGACGTGGATTCTTCTTCCAGTATTTTTTATATATTCCAAAAATAATCTCAGTTGATTTTCAGGTCATTCTGAGAACTTTTATTTCTGCACAAAAATAACACCATGGCAATTCTGCTGAAAACAGCGTCATTCTAGGTTAGTTCCATTCAAATCATGCAAGTTAGAGTCCAAAACAAGGGCAAAAGTGTTTGGAAAAGTAGATACGACGGAGACGTATCGTCCATCCGCATGGAGCTTCTTCATGCCCTTTACACCAATATGACCTAAACGGCAGTGCCACAAGTATGTTGCACTATCACTACGATCGAGATTCAATAAACCATTTATATTGAGTGTATGACCATAGAAGGTTTTATTCATGTAAATAGCAGAACCATTATTCTCCGACTTACATGAATAACCGTATCGCAATAAACATGATCCAATCAGATTCATGCTCAATGCAAACACCAAATAACATTTATTTAGGTCCAACACTAACCCCGAAGGTACATGGAGTGTGCGATGGTGATCTTATCAACCTTGGAATCACTTCCAACACACATCGTCACCTCGCCCTTAACTAGTCTCTGTTCATTTTGCAACTCCTGTTTTGAGTTACTAATCTTAGCAACTGAACCGGTATCAAATACCCTAGGGTTACTATGAACACTATTAAAGTACACATCAATAACATGCATATCAAATATACCTTTGTTCACTTTGCCATCCTTCTTATCCGCCAAGTATTTGGGGTAGTTCCGCTTCCAATGACCATTTCCTTTGCAGTATAGGCACTTAGTTTCAGGTTTGGGTCTTGCTTTGGGCTTCTTCACGGGAGTGGCAACTTGCTTGCCTTTCTTCTTGAAGTTCCCTTTCTTTCCCTTGCCCTCATCCTTTAAACTAGTGGTCTTGTTAAGCATCAACACTTGATGCTATTTCTTGATTTCTACCTTCACCGATTTCAGCACCGCGAAGAGCTTTGGGAATCGTTTTCGTCATCCCTTGCATATTATAGTTCATCACGAAGTTCTAGTAACTTGGTGATAGTGACTAGAGAACTCTGTCAATCACTATCTTATCTGGAAGATTAACTCCCACTTGATTCAAGTGATTGTAGTACCCAGACATTCTGAGCACATACCCACTAGCTAAGCTATTCTCCTCCATCTTGTAGGCAAAGTACTTGTCAGAGGTCTCATACCTCTTAACACGGACATGAGTCTAAAATATCATTTTCAGCTCTTGGAACATCTCATATGATCCATGGCGTTCAAAACATTTTCGAAGTCCAGGTTCTAAGCCGTAAAGCATGGTGCACTAAACTATCAAGTAGTCATCATACCGAGCTTGTCAAACATTCATAACATCTACATATGCTCCTGCAATAGGTCTGTCACCTAGCGGTGCATCAAAGACATAATTCTTATATGCAGCAATGTCGATAATCCTCAGATCATGGACCCAGTCCACATGATTGCTACTATCATATTTCAACATATTTTTTCAATAGGAACATATAAAAAATAAAACATGGTAGCTATACGCAAGCTATTGATCTACAACATAGATATGCAAATACTATCAGGACTAAGTTCATGATAAATTAAGTTCAATTAATCATATTACTTAAGAACTCCCACTTAGATAGACATCCCTCGAGTCATCTAAATGATCACGTGATCCATATCAACAAAACCATGTCCGATCATCACGTGAGATGGAGTAGTCTTCAATGGTGAACATCTCTATGTTGATCGTATCTACTATATGATTAACGTTCGACCTTTCGGTCTCCAGTGTTCCGAGGCCATGTCTGTACATGCTAGGCTCATCAAGTTTAACCTGAGTATTCTGCATGTGCAAAACTGTCTTGCACCCATTGTATGTGAACGTAGAGCTTATCACACCCGATCGTCACGTGGTGTCTTGGCACGATGAACTATAGAAATGGTGCATACTCAGGGAGAACACTAATACCTTCAAATTTAGTGAGGGATCATCTTATAATGCTACTGCCGTACTAAGCAAAATTAGATGCATAAAAGATAAACATCACATGCAATCAAAATATGTGACATGATATGGCCATCATCATCTTGTGCCTTTGATCTCCATCTCCAAAGAACCGTCATGATCTCCATCGTCACCGGCTTGACACCTTGATCTCCACCGTAGCGTCCTTGTCATCTTGCTAACTAATGCTTCTACGACTATCGCTACCACATAGTGATAAAGTAAATCAATTACATGGTGATTGCATTTCATACAATAAAGCGACAACCATAAGGCTCCTGCCAGTTGCCGATAACTTTTACAAAACATGATCATCTCATACAATAACTTATATCACATCATCTCTTGACCATATCACATCACAACATGCCCTGCAAAAACAAGTTAGACGTCCTCTACTTTGTTGTTGTAAGCTTTACGTGGCTATTACGAGCTTCTAGCGAGAACCGTTCTTACCTACGCATCAAAACCACAACAATTTTTCGTCAACTGTGATGTTTTAACCATCAACAAGGAGCGGCCATAGTCAAATTTGATTCAACTAAAGTTGGAGAAACAGACACCTGCCATGTCGGATGTGGGGTTCTGGCAAACCCTTAAGGTTCGAACACTGGGGTGTGCGCGAAGTCTTTCCTTCCCACCAATCTATGCCCTAGCTTGCTAAGATCTCGCGGTCGAACTCGACGAACTCACAACACAGAAAGACACAAGATTTATACTGGTTCGAAGCACCATTGTGGTGTAATACCCTATTCCAGTGTGGTGGTGGTGGATTGCCTCTAGGGCTAATGATGAACAGTACAAGGGAAGAACAACCTCCTAAGGCTGAGGTGTTCTTGAGCTCGGTGAGCTTGTGTGTGCGAGGAAGGTCTGAATGATCCGTCCCTTACTAAGGTGGTGGCTAGTCCTATTTATATTGGCCCTGGTCCTCTTCCCAAATATCGAGCGGGAAGGGAGCCAACAATGGCGGGCTAATTCGAAGGGGGACAGCTAGTACAAGCTATCCTGACAAAAGTGGTCTTCGCCTGCCAAAGGCTCTGGTGGTGACGTCGTCTTGGGCTCCACGATGACCTCCGTCTTGCCGTCCTCCTGGTCTTGTTCTTGTTGCACCAATATAGCAACCTTTGCCTGATGCCTCGGTACTCTTAGCCTATGCTGGTCTCCTTAGCACCAAAGAGGAAACCAGGACGCTGCACGCGCTGGTGCCCGCCTGGTGGCGTGTGTCATGGCTCACGTCACGAGGGCCTCGTGAGGTTTGCCCCGCCTTGATATCTCCGCTCCTCGTGAGGTTGCCTAGCTAGGCTACTCCAGAGGAGGTCTTGCGTCGTCCGCCTCACGAGGCTTGGACCCTCGCAAGGGTCTTGGATGCATCGTTGGTGAAGATGGGTCGTACAGCCTGCTGGCTTAGCCATGCCGCGGGCCGCAGGCAGGCAAGTCTGGGGACCCCCATTCCCAGAACACCGATAGTAGCCCCTGGGCCCAAGGTGCGCTCGGGCTTGGCTTCGCGGCCAAGCCAAGGGCCAAGTACGGAGCGCTGCAGGCCCAAAAGCTTGCGGCCTCGATTGACGCGTGGTGGATGATTGGGCGTCGGCGTCTCCGCTGCCCCATGTTGCCTCGGCAACTGCTCGACTTGTCAGGTCCCCGCGACATGCAAGGAAAACCATCATTACCTGCGATCGCGGGAGACGCCGGTCGGCCTTCCCTTGCTATAAATGGGGAGGGGGGTAGAGCCCCCGTTGCCCATCTCTTCGTTGCTTGCTTCCTCCTTCCTCCTTGCTCCATCACTTGCAGTGACACCCATGGCACCACGAAGGAAGTTCTCCGCCGCCGAGAAGGGGAAAGCCCCTCACGAGGGACCCGGCTCCCCAGCACCCAAGCGCGGCCGCGGCCGCCCGCGCAAAGATGCCGTGACCCCCGCCGTGGCCCATTGTCGAGACAGCGCCACGACACGCGGAGTGGGTCATCCCAGCCATGGCGGTCCAATTGATGAGGGGAGGCGTGCCATGGTGGCGCGGCCTCCTTGTCCGCGCTTCCACACGGCGGAGGTGTCACCGGAGTTCATCGTCTGGTCGGAGAACCCGGCCGGCAACTGGCTCCAACTCTCGTGCTTCTTCGCCGGCGAACAGCCGGCCTCTGGTCCAGGCGGACTCTGGCTACAGGCAGATGGCTGCTGCAGCAAGGCCTCTTGGGTTGCGGTCGAGACTTCCGCCGCGGGAAACATAGCCCTGGCCCGCGGCTGGCAGACATTCGCCCGCGTGCGGCCTGGGCAGGCGGTGCACCCTCCACTTCAGGTACGATGGTGGGTCGACCCTTTATGTGAGGGTGTTTGGGGAAGAAGGTCGCCACGCCGGGTGCTGCCCCGAGGAGAACGACGGTGAGGAGGTACTCCGCCTTGGGGAAGGTCGCGACGAGGACGAGGGCAAGCCCGCCCTCGTCGGCGATCGTGTCTCGTACAGCTACGGCGGCTATTCCTCTGGCTACAGCTCCAGTAGTGGCAACTATGCTAAGCCGCCACGCCGTCGCGCCCGTTTTGAAGGCGACAGTGGGTTGTCTCGTTGCTGCACCTCCGTGAAGCATGAGGAAGGATCTGGCTAGGCTCGGGGTAGTGCTAGGTGCTTGTCCTCGTGGATCGTTGCAACGCAACTTTTGTTTTGCTCTTTTCCTGCATCAAGAATGAAACCAGCATGGGTCCAGGGGGGCGTGTATCGAACTATGGTTCCTTGGTTGTATCAGTATGCATGCTGTTCTCGTGTTGTGTCATTATTTTGCACAAAGATAACTTAACCTGGTATACTCAGGATGTCCTCTTCCTCGCGAAGCGTTTATTTCCTCGCATTCATCTTGCCTCGGTGGCTTGCATTCGCTCAAGAACTGCAAAAAACTCATTAGGAAGTGCGTTAATAGATTTGCCGTTCATCCTGGCCCTGACCTGGCGCTTTGTGACACGGTACCCGAGGGGCACGAACTAGGAGAGGTGCGCTAGCTTTTGGGCTCGAAAGAGGGTGGCTCGCGAGAAGGCGGAAAGGAGAAAAAAATGCTCGCGAGGGCGCCTGCCTAGCCCCCTCGCGAGGCATGCGAGAGAGAGAACACGAGCAAATTTGAGCCGGAAAAAATGCAGTGAGAGGCGAGGGAATCAAATCGGCAAGGAACGCCAAAGGCAAACTTTGATTGATAAAAAGCGAGTCAACTACGGAAAGAAAATGAAAAGCCGTGTCCAACACCTAATCTAGTCTTCAAGTCTTCTCACCAGCGCGGAGCTAAGTGCTGTCCACTAGGCGTGGGAGGGAGCCCCAGGGCCTGAGGCCGACGCTCCTGAGACTCCGGGGCATGTACAACCCCACTCATTATTACGTGAGAGTGTCACGGGCGGCGATTCTTCATAGGCACCGGGCTTTCTTCACAGGCTTTGGGCCTTTCTTCTCAGGCTCTGGGCCGTGCTTCATGGACAGAACTTCCGGAGATGCTGGATGTTCCAGGCGTTCTGGATAGGTATCCCGTCCTGCGTCTCCAGGCGCGCTGCACCCGAACTGGAGATATGGACGACCCTGAACGGGCCCTCCCACATGGGCGAAAGCGTGTGCAGCCCTTCCCTGGAGAGGACCCTCCTCAGGACGAGGTCGCCCACCTCGAGCGTCCTGGAGCGGATGTTGCGGCAGTGGTATCGCCGCAACGCTTGTTGGTACCTTGCTTCCCTCAACGCGGCTTCGCGACGATGTTCCTCCCCCAGCACGAGATCCATCCCCCGCATGGCGTCCTGCTGCGTTTCGACGAACACTAGGGCCCGTGCTGAGCGATGCTTGACCTCGTGAGGAAGGACTGCTTCAGCTCCGTAGACGAGGAAGAATGGAGTCTCGCCCGTTGGCTTGGTGGCGGTGGTTCGGATGGACCACAACACGGACTGTAGCTCGTCGTGCCAACCCCTGTTGCAGGCCTCCAGCTTCTTCTTGAAGGTCCTGGTCTTGAGGCCCCTCAGGACCTTCGCATTAGCATGCTCGCCTGACAGTTACTCCTGGGATGGGCCACCGAAGCATAGCAGATCTGTGTTCCAAGGTTAGCACAGTAGGTATTGAAGAGGTTGCTAGTAAATTGCGAACCGTTATCTGTGATGATGCAGTTGGGGACCCCAAAGCGGCTCACGAGGCCCTTGTTGAACTTGACAGCAGAGCCGGCTGGAATGGTACGGACGGTTTCCACTTCCGCCCACTTGGTGAACTTGTCGATGGCGACGTAGAGATAGCGGTAGACACTTGGAGCCCGGGGAAACGGGCCTAGGATGTCCAGCCCCCAAACCACAAATGGCCATGTGAGCGGGATGGTTTGGAGGCTAATGGATTTGCTTGGCGTGGAATTGGCAAGCTTCACAAGACTTCACCAGCTCGGCCGCGTCGTCGAGTGCTGTAGGCCAATAGAATCCACTTTGGAACACCTTGCTGACGAGGGTCCGTGACGACGAGTGATGTCCGCAGTCACCGCCGTGTATGTCAATCAGCAACTCCCTTCCTTGATCGCTGGAGATGCAGCGCAGTGTGACATTGTTCGGTCGTTTCCTGTATAACTCGCCATCTTGGATACAGTATGCCGTGGCCTGCCGGGCCACGCGCTCCGCGTCCTCTTCCTTCTCCGGCAGCGTCCCGTGCATCAGGTACTCCTTGAATTCCTTGATCCAGCACTCCTCCTGGGGCTTGAGCACCAAGAGTAGCCGAGCTCCTGCGGTCAGGCCACAGGCTCAGGCTCCTGTGGTTGGGGGCTGCGGGAGTTCCTCCCGAGGCTGAGTTATGCTTCAAATAGGTGGCGAAGGTGATGGCTTGAAGAGACGCTCTTCGAAGACGCCGGGCTCTTGCGGTTGCCACTTGGATGCTCTCCTGGCTATGTCATCGGCTTCCTTGTTGGTGCCCTAGGCACGTGCTGCAGCTCCAGGCCCGAGAACTGCTTTTCCATCTCGCACACCTCCGCGAGGTAGGCCTCCATGTGCTCGTCCTTCGGCTTGTACACCTTGTTGGAAAAGTTGACGAGGAGCTGCGAGTTGCCTTTGACGGTGAGGCGCTTCACCCCTAGAGCTGCCGCAGCCCTTAGGCCAGCTATGAGGCCTTTGTATTCTGCGATGTTGTTGGAGACCTTCTCGCTGTGCTGAAAACAGAGTTGCACGGCGTAGTAGAGCTTGTCCTAAGTGGGCGAGATGAGCACTGCTCCAGCCCCCGCGCCCTGATGCGCGAAGGCGCCATCGAAATACATGACCCATCCGTCTAGTGCCTCGCTTCCTGGGGAGGTGGACCAGTCTTTTCCTTCCTCAAGAGCCGGGGCATCTGTCCATTCTGCCACAAAATTGGCGAGCGCGGCTCCCTTCATGACCCTGGTAGTGCTGAACACCAACAAGAATGCTTGAAACTCCATGTTCCACTCAGCGACCGTTCCGGCTGAGTTAGGGCTCCTGAGCACCCTCTCCAATGGGTAGGCTGAGACGACCTTGATGGGGTAGCCCTGGAAGTAGTGCCACAGCTTGCGCGAGGCCACCAAGAGTGCGAGTAGGAGCTTTTGCAGCATGGGGTAGCGCGCCCTCGCATCCCGCAGTATGGTGCTGACGAAGTACACCGGGTGCTCGACAAGGGCTGGCACACTATCGAGGCTCGGGTCCCGCAGAGATTGTGGCATATCCTGAGGTGGTGGGTTTCCTGAGACCTGGCCGTCCTCAGGAGCTTCTGCGATGTTTCCCTGTTGAGCTTTGTCTTCCGCCGATGATGGCTTTGTCGCGCCTTCCTGACCCCACGCTGCATCAGCTCTGGCTTGGTGCGGCACACCCTTGTCTTGGCGCTCCTCCCGAACTGCCACCAGCTCCGCACTGGCAGAGTACGGGGTGGCAGCAAGGTAGAGCACCAGAGGCTCGAGAGGCCGCGGTGCCACCATCACTGGGAGGGGGGCTGGTGAGGTATTTCTTGAGGACTTGGAAGGCCCGGTCGGCCTTCGGGGTCCACTCGAATGGGCCCTTCTTCTTCATGAGTTAAAGAAGGGTAAGGCACGCTCGCCTAGCTTAGTGATGAAACGCCCTAACGCGGTCACCCGCCCTGCTAGCTTTTGCATTTCCTTGAGGGTCTGCGGTGGGCTCATGTCTTCGATGACCTTGATCTTCTCCGAGTTCGCCTCGATCCCTTTGTGGGATACGAGGAACCCCAGCAACTTGACGGAGGGGACACCAAACACGCACTTCTCTGGGTTAAGCCTCAAGTTCACTTGGCGCAAGCTCTCGAAGGTCTCCCCCAGGTTTTGAATCAACGTCCTCACCTCGCGAGATTTGACCACTATGTCATCAACTTAGGCCTCTGTGTTTCTGCCGAGCTGCCGCCCCAAGGTGATTTGCATCAACCGTTGAAAGGTTGTGCCCTGGTTGCGCAGCCTGAAGGGCATGCAGGTGTAGCAGTACACCCCGCATGGTGTCAGGAAGGTTGTCTTCTCCACATCCTCCACCGCCATCTTGATTTGGTGGTATCCTGAGAATGCATCCAGGAAACATAGCAAGTCGCACTGGGCGGTGGACTCGACGATTTGGTCGATGCGTGGAAGCGGGAACGGATCCTGGGGGCACGCTTTGTTAAGGTTGGTGAAGTCGATGCACATCCATTCCTTTCCGCCTTTCTTCGGTACTACGACGGGGTTCGCCAGCCATTCGGGGTATCGAACTTCCTGGATGGTACTTGCCGCCTCCAGCTTGCGCGTCTCTTGGACGATGAAGGCCTGCTTCTTAGTGGACTTCCGTCTTGCTCGCTACTTCACGGGCGTACGTTGGGGCACACCATTAGATGATGCTGGATTACCTCTCTCGGGACCCCTACCAGCTGATTGGGCACCCACGTGAATATCTCCTTCTTCGCATGCAAAAACCTCACCAAAGCTTCTTCTTGTCCCGGGTGAAGGCCGGTTCCTATGGTGAAGGTGGCTCTTGAAGACCCGTCCTCGTCGACCGGCACCTGCTTGGTCTCCGCCTTGTCTTGAGTGAGTAACTGCTTCTTGGTGGGCGCGGTTTCCTTGGCCTCGGGTGTACCGACGCCGGCTGGTTGTGCTGCTGCCGCGGTCTTGAAGGCGAGCCTGAGTGCCGCCATGGCCTCCTTAGTATCCCCGTTGATGGTGAGGACGCCCTTGCTCCCTGGCATCTTCATGAGGTTGTAGGCCGGGTGAGTCGCCGCCATGAACTGAGCAAGAGCCGGGTACCCGAGGATGGCATTGTACGGGAGACCGATGCGGGTGATGTCAAAGTCCACCAGCTCAGTGCGATAGTTGTCTCGCGTGCCAAAGGTGACAGGGAGGCAGATCTGCCCCAGAGGGTGGGCAGCTCCTCCACCCACTCCTATGAAGGGCTTGCTGAGGCCGAGCCGTTCGAGCGGCACATGAAGAAGGTTGAAGGCTTCTATGGAGAGCAAGTTGAGGCCGGCGCCGCCGTTGATGAGGGTCTTGGTGACGGCCACGTTGCAGATGGTGGGCGTGCAGAGCATCAGGAGCATCCCGAAGCTGGTGGTGGAGCCGGGGTGGTCTTCCGATCCAAAGGTGAGGTCAGCCTCCGGCGCAGCCCAACCCGGCAGAGCCCCTGGCCGCTTGAAGGCTGCCCCAATCTGATGGAAGAAAAGTTTGACGTGGCGATCTGAAGGCGGTGCTTGGGAGCCACCCAGCAGTGACGCGACTGCGTGGTGCACCGGCACTGCGTAGCACGCGGTGAAGAGGTTGCGGAGTTCCCCCCAGGATGCCACCGTGGATCCCGGGAGGTTGAGCAGCCAGGCGCGCAGCTCGCCGGCGAGGGCCATGGGAAACCAGTTGGCCATGATCTTGTCGTCGCCTTTGGCCTCGAGGACGGCCTCCTCGTACGCCAGCAGGAATGGCGCCGGGTCTGCCGCGCCGTTGTAATGCGGTGGCATCTCCGGCCTGAACTTGCCTGGCCACGTCACTCATTGCAGAGCAGGGGGCAGGGCACGGTACCCAGACTCCCTGCTGCTGGTGTTGGCCGCAGAGGTTGGTGGCGAGGCACCTGCTATGGGGGCGTAGTGAGGCGGTACGGGTCGCTGGTTGGTGGAGAGAAGCCCCGGCGCCCACCTACCTGGCGCACCAAATGTCAGATGTGGGGTTCCGGCAAACCCTTAAGGTTCGAACACCAGGGTGCGCGCGAAGTCTTTCCTTCCCACCAATCTATGCCCTAGCTCACTAAGATCTCGCGGACAAACTCGACGAACTCGCAACACAGAAAGACACATGATTTATACTAGTTCGGGCAACCCTTGTGGTGTAATACCCTACTCCAATGTGGTGGTGGTGGATTGCCTCTAGGGTTAATGATGAACAGTACAAGGGAAGAACAGCCTCCTGAGGCTGAGGTGTTCTTGAGCTCGGTGAGCTTGTGTGTGCGAGGAAGGTCTGAATGATCCGTCCCTTACTAAGGTGGTGGCTAGTCCTATTTATATTGGCCCTGGTCCTCTTCCCAAATATCGAGTGGGAAGGGAGCCAACAATGGCGGGCTAATTCGAAGGGGGACAGCTAGTACAAGCTATCCTGACAAAAGTGGTCTTCGTCTGCCAAAGGCTCTGGTGGTGACGTGGTCTTGGGCTCCACGATGATCTCCGTCTTGCCATCCTCCTGGTCTTGGTCTCGTTGCACCAATATAGCAACATTTGCCTGATGCCTCGGTACTCTTCGCCTACGCTGGTCTCCTTAGCACCAAAGAGGAAACAAGGACACTGCACGCGCTGGCACCAGCCTGGCGCCCGCGTGGTGCCGTGCGTCATGACTCACGTCATGAGGGCCTCGTGAGGTTTGCCCCACCTTGATATCCCGCTCCTCGTGAGGTTGCCTGGCTAGGCTACTCCAGAGGAGGTCTTGCATCGTCCGGCTCGCGAGGCTTGGACCCTCGTGAGGTTCTTGGATGCATCGTTGGTGAAGATGGGCTGTACAGCCTGCTGGCTTAGCCACGCCACGGGCCGCAGGTAGGCAAGTCTGGGGACCCCCGTTCCCAGAACGCCGACACGCCAGCCACTTGTGTGCAAGAGCATGTTGGTAGAACCGGTCTCATGAACGTGGTCATGTAATGTTGGTCCGGGCGCTTCATCCAACAATACCGTCAAATCAAAATAAGACGTTGGTGGTAAGCGCTCAGTATGACTATGATCGCCCACAACTCTTTGTGTTCTACTCGTGCATATCATCTATGCATAGACCTGGCTCGGATGCCATTGTTGGGGAACGTAGCATGCAATTTCAAAAAAATTCCTACGCTCACGCAAGATCTATCTAGGAGATGCATATCAACGAGAGGGGGAGAGTGTGTCCATGTACCCTCGTAGACCAAAAGCGGAAACGTTTGACAACGTGATTGATGTAGTCAAACTTCTCATTCCAACCGATCAAGCACCGAACATAAGACACCTTCGAGTTCTGCACATGTTGAGCTCGATGACGTCCCTCGAACTCTTGATCCAGCAAAGTGTCGAGGGAGAGTTCCGTTAGCACAACGGCATGGTGACGGTGATGGTGAAGTGATCCGCGCAGGGCTTCACCTAATCACTATGAAGATATGACCAGAGGCATAAACTATGAAGGGGGCGCCGCACACGGCTAACAATTGTTGGTGTGTCTCCAAGGGGTGCCCTGCCCACGTATATAAAGGAGGGAGAGGGAGGAGGCTAGCCCTAGGGGGCGCACCAAGTGGGGGGAGTCCTACTAGGACTCCCAGTCCTAGTAGGATTTGGCCCCCTCTTATTCTTTCTCACGGATGGGGAAAAGGGGGATGGAGAGGGAGGAGGAGAAGGAAAGGGGGGTGCCACCCCTCCCTTAGTCCAATTCGGACTCCCATGGGGGGGCACCCCTTGTGGGCCACCTCCTCTTTCCCTTATGGCCCATAGTGACCCATTACTTTCCCCGGGGGGTTCCAGTAACCTCCCGGTACTCTGAAAAATACCCGAAATGATCCGGAACCGTTCCGGTGTCTGAATACTATCATCCAATATATCAATATTTACCTCTCAACCACCTCGAGACTCCATGTCTTGTCCGTGATCTGAATCGGGACTCCGAACAATCTTCGCTCACCAAAACACATAACTCATAATACAAATCATCATCGAACGTTAAGCGTGCGGACCCTATGGGTTCGAGAACTATGTAGACACGACTGAGACATATCTGCGGTCAATAACCAATAGCGGAACCTGGATAATCATATTGGTTCCTACATATTCTACAAAGATCTTTATCGGTCAAACCGCAATGACAACATACATTATTCCCTTTGTCATCGGTATGTTACTTGCCCGAGATTCGATCGTCGGTTCCTCATACCTAGTTCAATCTCGTTACCGGCAAGTCTCTTTACTCGTTCTGTAATGCATCGTCCTGCAACTAACTCATTAGTCACATTGCTTTCAAGGCTTATCGCGATGTGCATTACCGAGAGGGCCCAGAGATACCTCTCGGATACTCAGAGTGACAAATCCTAATCTCGATCTATGCCAACCCAACGAAAACCTTCGGAGACACCTGTAGAGCATCTTTATAATTACCCAGTTACGTTGTGACATTTGATAGCACATAAGGTGTTCCTTGGGTATTCGGGAGTTGGATAATCTCATAGTCAAAGGAATATGTATAAGTCATGAAGAAAGCAATAGAAATAGAACTTAACGATCATTATGCTATGCTAATGGATGGGTCTAGTCCATCACATCATTCTCCTAATGATGTGATCTCATTTATCAAATGACAACACATGTCTATGGTTAGGAAACTTAACCATCTTTGATTAACGAGCTAGTCTAGTAAAGGCTTACTAGGGACGCTATGTTTTGTCTATGTATTCACACATGTATCAAGTTTCCGGTTAATACAATTCTAGCATGAATAATAAACATTTATCGTGATGTAAGGAAATATAAAATAACAACTTTTTTTATTGCCTCCAGGGCATATTTCCTTCAGGGGCGCCCCCGCCTTTCTTCGGCATGGCCTTGGTCATGCCCAGGTGGGGAGGGGTGCTCCTCGACCGGCCCCGGTGCGGTGCTGCCGCCTGGAGAGGTGAGGAGGTCGCCCCGAGGAGCCACGAACGGCGGCACTGCGTCCGCCCTAGCGGCGGCCGCCCCACCCTTCAGCGGCGGTCCGGACAGGGGCGGGACCAACGTCTCGGCCGCCCCGCTAGAGTGTGGGGAGACCTCCGGAGGGGGCGCAACCGCGCTCTTCCTCAGGGTCACCCGGCGAGATGCTCACGAGGTCTGGGGGTGGACCCTGACCTCCTAAGGACCCTGGTGGAGCGCGGGGTATCCGCAGCCGGGGGCTCGTCGGTGTCATCATCTTCAAGGTTGCAGAGGAGCTCGCTTTGCAATGAGTGGGGGGACACTTCCTCCAGGCCGTCTTCCTCGATCTCCTCCGAGTCCTGCTTGCCGCGCTGTCACCAGAGGACACATGGACGGGGGAGTTGGGATGCTTGGACGACATGAGCCCTAGCTCCTTGAAGGCAGGCATGGCGGCGACCAGTTCTCCCCTGTCGTCGTGGCGGTACAGCAGGGTGTAGGCCTCGGGGAGGTTCCCTGGGTTACTATTGAGCAGGACAGCCATGGCCTTGTGCCGCTCCTCGTCAATCAAGCTAGTGGTGCGCAACCTTAGGTCGTCCGTCGTGCCATGGAATTCCCACATGGGCCGCGTGTGCGACTGGAGTGGCGCCAGGCGCTGCGTCGGGAACTCCTTCACAAGCATCCCCCATCAACACCTTGGCCTCCATATCTGAGGATATCCTCTTGAAGACGGGCTCCGCCCGGGGGTCGGAGAGCTTTGCGTGGCCCCACCTCTTGAGCTGCTCGGGCAGCGCTGTCGGCAGCTCTAGGCGCGGGTTGAGACCTCTGGTGTCCAGGAAGACCCAGCGATGCCGAAAGCCCTCCACCTTCTTCCCGGCCTTCAAGAGGACATTCCTTTTATGAACCGCATGGAAGGAGGCGCTAGTAGAGCGCTGCGTCCGGTCATGCAATCGCAAGCTGAAGAAATAGCGGAGGAGGGCCACGGAGGGTCTCACACCCACGAAGGCCTCATAGTAGAAGGCGAAGATAAACAGGAGGAGGATGGAGTTGGGCTAAAGGTGGAAGGCGTGGATCAAGTAGTGGTCAAGGACAGCACAGAAGAACTACAGGAAAGGCGGGACGAGCCCCGCAAAGATGCCGTGGAGGAAGAAGGGATAGACCATTCTCACCAAAGTGCTCCGCTCCATGGAACCTGCCCATATTGAGGTCTCCCCCCCATTCGTTGTCTTTGTCTACCGTGTGCGGGAGCGCAGGGCTGAGATGCTCCTCCACATCGATGGAGGACGTGTCGAGCGTGGGAAAAGGAGAGGAGGAGGTCGCGGCCTGAGCCATGGGCTTTGACTTTCTTGGTGCTAATCATGGGGTCGCCAAAGCTGGAGAAGAAGAAGGAAGGGGCGGAGTTGCAATTGGATCTAGAGAAGCTCTCGGCTGATGGAGGGGATCAGGAGCAAGGCGAATGGAGCAATGATGGCCTTATGGGTGTGCGCCAGTCTTTTATTAGCCTGGGCAGTTGCTGAGGCGACTTGGGGAAGTAGAGGCGCCTGGCTCCCTGGGTGATTTTGGTAATTAATGTCAAGATATCTCTTGTTGGACTAATGCTTTCATCTAGTATGCTTCAGATAAGTTCAACAATGGAGTGGCATGGACTAGAGGATGTGGAACCCCTTGGAGATGATAAGGACAAAGGATTGGCTCAAGCTCAAAGCTCAGGACTCTACATTTTTCATTTTAGTGATCCAATATCACATGAGTCCATAGGAAAGCCAATACTATTAAGAGGGGATAAGGTGTTGCTTAATGGCTTGCTTGCTGAAAGTGCTTAGTGATATGCTCCAAATCCCTCAACCCCTTTCTCACATCCACATTTGTCCCAAACCAAAAGTCAAACTCGGCCCCACCTAAACTTTCTATCCGGTGCCACCGAGTTCTCTTGACATAGCCACTACCAGAAATCCTAATCAATTTGGTCCCACCGATGGGATCTCGGTCTCACCGAGACAGGCATATAAACTCTCTGTTGCCTATTGCATTAATTTCGGTCTCACCAAAATATGAAATCGGTCCCACCAAGTTTTCTTGGCCAACTCTCTCTTTAGCTTATTACCAAAATCGGTCCCACCGAGTTTGTGTAATCGGTCCAACCAAGATAAGGCTTTACGCTAACCCTAGCACATCGGTCCCACCGAGTTGATCATGTCGGTCCCACCGAAATGCCTAACGGTCACATTATGAACCAAATCGATCCGACCAAGTATTATAATTTGGTCCCACAGAGTTTGGAGATTTGTGTGTAACTGTTAGATTTTGTGGTGAGGCTATATATATCCCACCACCCACTCTTCATTTATGGAGAGAGCCATCAGAACATGCCTACACTTCCAACATACATTTTATGAGAGAGAACCACCTACACTTGTGTTGAGGTGAAGATATTCTATTCCAACCAGATAAATCTTGATCTCTAGGCTTCCCCAAGTTGCTTTCCACTCAAATCATCTTTCTACCAAATCCAACCCTATGAGAGAGAGTTGAGTGTTTGGGAGACTATCATTTGAAGCAAAAGAGCAAGGAGTTCATCATCAACACACCATCTATTACCTTTTGGTTAGTGGTGTCTCCTAGATTGGTTAGGTGTCACTTGGGAGCCTCCGTAAGATTGTGGAGTTGAACCATGGAGTTTGTACGGGCAAGTAAATCGCCTACTTCGTGAAGATCTACCCTAGTGAGGCAAGTCCTTTGTGGGCGATGGCCATGGTGGGATAGACAAGGTTGCTTCTTCGTGGACCCTTTGTGGGTGGAGCCCTCCTTGGAGTCACGCAACCATTACCCTTCATGGGTTGAAGTCTCCATCAACGATGTACAATATCACCACCTATCGGAACCATGGATAAAAAATCTCCGTGTCTCCAATTGCGTTTGCACACTCCAATCCCATCCCTTTACATTCTTGCAACTTGCATGATTTACTTTCCGCTGATCATATACACTTATCATTCTTGCTTGATATGTATTGTGAATGTTTGAACTTGTGCTAAAACTCCACTTCAACTTAAAGAATTTGAAAACTGCAACTTTTCTTGCTAAGAGTCTATTCACGCCCCTCTAGACACCTCTTCTCGATCCTTTCAATTGGTATCAGAGCTTGGTCTCCATTGCTTTGGTTTAAACACCTTTGGAGGAAGATGGATGAGTCTACGCTGGGGAGTCTTAGACGTAGAGTGCTTATTCTTGATGGAGAGTACTTTCACGAGTGGAAAATTAAGATGCTTGAGATTTTCGATGAATATCATTTGAACAAGTACATTACTGGCCCTTGTGCACCTCATATTGATCCTTTGCATACTACTCTTGATGAGTCTATTGATATGATCCGTAATCTTAGAACTGTAAATTTAATCACTAGAGGTTTGCCTAGAATCTTGCTTGCTAGCTTGCCTACTCTTGATTGTGCCTACACCATATGGAGTTTCCTTGAGGAATGATTACCAAACTATTCCTTGAAAAACTTAGATGAGATCCTTCATAAGTCTATTGCCTTGAGTAAGATGAGTTCCAATGATCCCAAATTTGGTGATTGTTTATTTGAGCTTACAAATCTCACGAGTGCCAAAGGATATGTTGGAATCATTAGCAATATCATTTCCAAACTCATTAGAATTCATAGAGAGGAACATTGTTACAGTCATACTTCTAATGAATCACTTTCTCTAGGAATTGATCCACCACATGACGATGTTGAACATGGATACTATGATGAGGATGATGATAGTGACTATGATCTTGATGATGCGATGAGACACTTTGGTCTTATGGCTAATCTTCGCGGCTACATGGCTGGAGGAAAGGAGTGGGTCCTTGATAGTGGATGTACTGATCATATGATCGGAGACAAAGATATGTTTCGTGAGCTTGCTGAAAACGACAGCCCTCGAAAGTATGTCACTTTCGGTGATAACTCAAAGGGTAAAGTGGTTGGCCTTGGTAAGGTGGCCATCTCATATGATAGCTCCATACAAAATGTTATGCTCGTTGAATCGCTTGGCTACAATTTACTTTCCGTATCTAGACTTGTTGACTTTGGTTTCAGCGTCCTATTTACTGAAGTAGATTGCCAAGTGTTTCGTAGACATAATCATAAAATGTTCTTTACCAACATCCGTAGAAGTGATCTTTACATTGTTGATTTCACTAAAAAGGCTCAACCTAGAACTTGCTTTATTGCTAAATCTTCGAAACGATGGTTGTGGCATAGAAGGTTAGGTCATGTGGGCATGCGAAATCTTGATAAGATTATTAAAGGTGATCATATCCTTGGAGTAAAATATGTTATATTTGACAAGGATAGACTTTGTAGTGCTTGTCAAGCAGGAAAACATGTTGGAGGAAGTCACCCCGTGAAGAACATTATGACCACAAGAAGACCGCCCGAGCTACTTCATATGGATCTCTTTGGTCCCAATGCCTATAAGAGTCTCAGTGGTAACTCATTTGGCCTAGTTATAGTTGATGTTTTTCAATATTTACGTGGGTGTTATTTCTTGATGATAAATCTCATGTCCAAAAGATCTTCAAGAGCTTCTCTAGGAAGGCCCAAAATCAATTTGAAGTGAAGATCAAGAAGGTTTGCAGCGACAATGGAACAGAGTTCAAGAACGCAAATGTGGACACCTTTCTTGACGAAGAAGGGATTTCACACGAGTTCTCGGCTACGTACATGCCTCAACAAAATGGAGTTGTTGAGAGGAAGAATCGAACTCTTATTGAGATGGCAAGAACGATGCTTGATGAGTAAAAGACAACAAAACACTTTTGGGCGGAAGCGGTTGAGACAGCTTGTCATGCAACAAATCACTTATATCTTCACAAGCTACTCGGCAAGACGACATATGAGCTCCTCACCGGTAACAAACCCCAAGTTGGATACTTTTGAGTATTTGGCTCAAAGTGTTACATTCTTGATAAGCATCGTTGTTCTAAATTTGCTCCTAAATCTCACGAGGGTTTCCTACTTGGTTATGGCTGAAACTCTCACACTTACCATGTCTACAACAGTTTCACCCGAAAGGTTGAAGAGACGGTAGATGTGAAGTTTGATGAATCTAACGGATCGCAAGTAGAGCAATTGCCAATTGATGTAGGGGATAAAGACCCTTCGGAAGTAATCCAAGACTTGTCTATTGGAAAGATTCGACCAATGGAGGTGAAGGAGACTACCTCGTCCGTCCAAGTGGAGGCTTCCACCTCACGACAAGGTGAACCAAGAGTCGACATGGAAGCATCCACGAGTGGGACACATCAAGATGAAGAAAACGAGGAAGTACACCAAGATGAACCTCATCAACCTCCTTCTCCACCACGACAAGAGAACGACAACGTCAACAATGAAGAAGTCCAAGAAGAAGGACAAGATGAAGAAGATGTTCCACCCCGACCCAAGCAAAAGCTCCCATGAGTTCGAGAAAGAGTCTCAAGAGATCATCCCGTCGAACAAATCTTCAATGATATTCAAACTAGGAGAATCAATCATTCTAAAACTCATTTGGATAATTTTTGTGAACATTATTCATTCATCTCTAGTATTGAACCTATGAAGGTTGAAGAAGAATTGGAAGATCCGGATTGGATAAACGCCATGCATGAAGAGCTACACAACTTTGAGAGAAATCAAGTATGGACATTGGTCGAGAAGCCTGACAACAACCACAACATCATTGGTACCAAATGGGTGTTTCACAACAAACAAGATGAAGATGGTCAAGTCGTCTGCAACAAAGCTCGTCTAGTCGCCCAAGGCTACACTCAAGTCGAAGGCATGGACTACGGTGAGACATATGCCCCCGTTGCTAGACTTGAGTCCATTTGCATCTTACTTGCCTATGCTAATCACCATGATATCACTTTATACCAAATGGACATTAAAAGTGCTTTTCTAAACGGTGAAATTGAGGAGGAAGTTTATGTTAAACAAACTCCCGGCTTTGTCAATCCTAAGAAACCCGATCATGTTTACAAACTTCACAAAGCTCTTTATGGTCTTATACAATCTCCTAGAGCGTGGTATAAATGCTTGACCAAGTTCCTTATTGAAAAAGGCTTTGAGATTGGAAAGATAGACTCTACTCTTTTTACTAAAAGGGTTAATGGTGAGTTATTTGTATGCCAGATTTATGTTGATGATATCATATTTGGCTCAACTAACCCTCATTTTAGTGAGAAGTTTGGAAAGCTAATGTTGGAGAAGTTTGAGATGTCTATGATGAGTGAACTCAAGTTCTTTCTTGGGTTGCAAATCAAGCAAACTAAGGAAGGCACCTTTGTTTCTCAAACAAAGTACACCAAGGACTTATTCAAGAAGTTCAACATGAGAGAAAGCAAAGGTATGAAAACTCCCATGCCAACTAGTGGACATCTTGAGTTGACCAAGGACGGAAATCGGTTGATCAAAAGGTTTACCGCTCTATGATTGGATCATTGTTATAACTATGTGCTGCCCGTCCCGATATTATGCTAAGTGTGTGCATGTGTTCACGATATCAAGCGGCCCCCAAAGAATGTCATCTTAAGGCTGTGAAAAGGATAGTGAGATACTTAATACATACACCAAATTTTGGCATTTGGTATCCTAAGAGGTCTTCTTTTGATCTTGTTGGCTATTCCGACTCAGACTATGCCGGAGACAAGGTTGATAGGAAGTCCACTTCAGGTACTTGTCAATTTCTTAGTAGATCTCATGTGTCTTGGTCTTCCAAGAAAGAAAACTCGGTATCCATATCCACCGCCGAAGCGGAATACATTGCCGCCGGTTCATGTTGTGCTTAATTACTTTGGATGACCCAAACTCTTAAAGATTATGGGATCAACGTGAAACATGATCCATTGCTTTGTGACAATGAAAGGGCTATTAAGATTGCTCACAACCCCATGCAACATTCTCGAACTAAGCATATTGAAGTTCATCATCATTTCATTCGAGATCATGTTGCTAAAGGAGACATTGATCTTAAGCATGTTCGTACCGATAAGCAATTGGTGGATATATTCACCAAACCGCTTGATGAGAAAGTTTTTTGCTGTTTGAGAGGTGAATTGAACATCATTGATGCTTCAAACTTGGAGTAGGAACTCCATTTGGATACAGGCAAGGCATGAATCTATGACTAATCCTTGATATTTCTCTTATGATGATATTCATATGTCTTGGATATATTTGCACCATTGCATGTTATCTAACCCTTGTAGGTACTTGGATGAATCTAAATCTATGAGATTGCAACTCACTCACATCTTGAGCAATCTCTACATCACCAAGTCTCTACACAATGGTGGTTGATGACGAGGAAGCATGAAATCCTTCAACATATCCTTTGACAAATTATATATACCAAATTTCATTTGGTATCAAGTTTCATGATTGTCATTTTGGATACACAAGTGCTCTTCCTTGCAAAATCTAACCCATGTAGGTAGATGAACTCACTTCCAAAGTGGTTCTCCCGACTCTTGATGAGCTACTTCAACCTCGAGCAACTCACACAAGTTCAACTACATGACTAGGATCAACACCACCACCCAAGGTATGTCATTCCATCTTAGAGAAGCTTAACCTCAAGTGATAGGTCAAAGCAACTCAACAAGATGAGAACACATCAAATGCTTAAACGAAAAATGGTAACCCCATTTTGAGCTTAAATGATGAGTATGACCTATGATTAAGTGTTCTCACTTGACTCCTAGTCAATATACTCTAACATAGGTGACTTTGTCACCACCCAATTCTAGATGAAGTTCTCTAGTGTTTCTTTGAGTTTTTGCATATTGCCCTTTGCATATTTATTCCCCTTCCTTTATCTAAAAAACCTTCATCTAGATTTGCTTTTCTCTATTTTGTTCTGCATTCCCTACATCCAATTCCTTGCAAATCTTTGTGAGATCTTAGTTGCCTAGTGAGCTGAGGTGACAAGTGTTCTCTCTGTGTTGAACTCGGTCACACGGGTCTGCCAATTTCTGTCAAACCGACACCTTTAGGTGCTACCGAAGTAAACAACTCGGTGTCACAGATTTCTACGCAGAAAAGATCATTTGCCGCTTGTTCCTGCACTTTTGTTCCAGCTCCACTCGATGATCCCTGTCCTCTACTAGCATCACACTCTATATGTTGCTTTGCTCTGTGACTCAAGGACCAAACCTATTTTGACTCACACTCAAGAAGAACCCTTCTTGGAAATTGATGTCAAAGAGGGAGAGAGAGATCACATCAAAGCTTAATTCTTCAAAAGTGGGGAGAGAGAATACTTCAAATAGGAAGGAAGAGAGAAATCACATAAAAGCCCCAGATGCTTGGTATTCAAAGAGGAGAGAAGTCACATGTCTTTAGAGGGGAAAAGGCATGTTCATGTTTGCTTATTTGGTTTGCTTTGATTTTCTGTTCCCTATCTTCTCCCAGTATCCCATACAAGATTCAGGGGGAGCAAGACATCTAAGGAAGAAAATCTTCGAATTCATCGCATATCTTTACCTTTTGGGGACATGTCTATATCTAATGGAGTATCCAGTGCTCACACTCTACATGTCATCCCAATCTTGGTACTCTTGTGGTTCCTTTTGTTTGCTCTGGCTAGTAGATGTATCTGTGTTATCTAACCTTGTTTACTCAGGTTCATCCCTTTCTAAGCCAACTCAAGACCACAAGGTAAGTATATGCATCACACTCATGTGCATGACGATTTCCTGTTGATGTACATACTGTTTGCAAGAAGGACTCATGAGCATGAATGTACATTTGCTATACTGTTTGCTCTGATGCATATAGCCAAGATACATGTAACACATTGCTTACTCTATCATGCTTATGCATTCACATGCTCTTATATTCCATATATACATGATTGCATACATATAGGGGGAGCCTATGCATGTTACATGTCTTTCCAAAGCTTTACTTGTTATTCTCTATATCTTTATATAAAGCTTTGATGTATGTTGTAAGGGGGAGATTGAAAGCACAAGTGCTCACTGGGTGATTTTGGTAATTAATGCCAACATATCTCTTGTTGGACTAATGCTTTCATCTAGTATGCTTCAGATAAGTTCAACACTGGAGTGGCATGGACTAGAGGATGTGGAACCCCTTCGAGATGATAAGGACAAAGGATTGGCTCAAGCTCAAATCTCAGGACTCTACATTTTTCATTTTAGTGATCCAATATCACATTGAGTCCATAAGAAAGCCAATACTATTAAGAGGGGATGAGGTGTTGCTTAATGGCTTGCTTGCTCAAAGTGCTTAGTGATATGCTCCAAATCCCTCAACCACTTTCTCACATCCACATTTGTCCCAAACCAAAAGTCAAACTCGGCCCCACCGGAACATTCTATCCGGCGCCACCGAGTTCTCTTGACATAGACACTGCCAGAAATCCTAATCAATTCGGTCTCACCGATGGGATCTCGGTCTCACTGAGGGAGTCCTAGACTAAGGGGTCGTCAGGCGTTTGGCCTATTATCCTTTGGGCCGGACTGAAGGGCTATGAAGACATGAAGGACGAAGACTACATCGTGTCCGAATTGGACTCTACTTAGCGTGGAAGGCAAGCTTAGCGATCGAAGATTCCTTCTTATGTAACCGACTCCATGTAAACCCTAGATCCCCCCGATGTCTATATAAACCGATGGTGGTAGTCCAGAAAGGACATCATATATACTCATTACCATACCCACATAGGCTAGGCTTCTAGGGTTTAGCCTTTACGATCTCGTGGTAGATCAACTCTTGTAACACTCATATTCATCAATATCAATCAAGAAGTACGTAGGGTTTTACCTCCATAGAGAGGGCCCGAACCTGGGTAAACATCGTGTCCCCCGTCTCCTGTTACCATCGATCCTAGACACACAGTTCGGGACCCCCTACCCGAGATCCGCCGGTTTTGACACCGACATTGGTGCTTTCATTGAGAGTTCCACTGTGTCGTCGACAAAAGGTTCGATGCCCCCTTCGATCGTCAGTAATGACGTCGTCCAGGGAGAAACCTTTCTCCCCGGACAGATCTTCGTATTCGGCGGCTTCGTACTGCGTGCTAACTCATTTGGCCATCAGGAACAGATCGACAGCTACACCCCTGGCCATCAGGTCAGATTCGGAAGCTTGAATTACGTCGCGGATGTTCGTGGAGATTTGATCTTCGACGGATTCGAGACTGCGACAACCGCCCCCCATCGCCTCGATGAACATGGCTTAAACCTATCATCGGGCCTCATCCAGGAGATAGCTCCTGTAACAACTCCGGCCTCAAATCCAGAGCAGTCCAAGTCGTCCGAAGATGGGAAGCTCAACCCCATCACGGGGACCACCGATTCCGCGGCACTGGAGCCACACGCGGATTCCACCTCGTATGGTATCTGCATCAACGGAACCCTGGACTCGCCTCCGATGTCAAGCTCCGAACCCTGCGAGCCTGCATACGCCGAACTCAATCGGTTATCAATCTTCAAGTTCAACACCGCAGATGTCTTCCAACACTCGCCCATGGGCGACATACTAAATTCGCTAAAAAACCTATCCCTGGCGGGCGACCCATCTCCGAACTATGTCCGGTTCGAACTTGCGGCGGACAAGGGAGAATTTTGCTTCCCACCCGCCACCCACTTCATAGCCAATGTTAAAGATGTAACCAACACACTCGATCCCCGTGCCGGAGACATCGACGGTATGGACGACGATGAGGGGCAAGGCTAGAATTTACTACCCGCTAGACACGGGACAGGCACTTCCTGGTATGATGTGTGTATGATAGACACACCTTACGGCGCTCTCGACGATGAGAAGGAGAATCTGGTCGATGATAAACCGCCTGGTACACAGCTTGGACATTGGCGCCCTGGGCCTCATTGCCCAAGAGAAGACACTGCCAGCACCAGAGAAGACGATACTTCGGACAACGAAGACCCTGTTGAAGTAGAATCCGAGCAGGAGGAACAGGAAGACCGCAAGACAGCCCTGATGAACAGGGCACATGTGGGGACTCGGAGGACATCAACTATTTCCCCCTCTCCGAGGAGGAGGAGATCCTCGGCAATGAGGATTTTACCACGCCAAAGGAACCTATCGAGCAGGAGCGCTTTAAATGCTGGCTTATAGCCACTGCAAGGAGCTTAAGAAAGAAGCAACTGCAGCTTCAAGCAAGCCAAGAATTGCTCAATGATAGATGGACCGAGGTCTTGGCCGCCGAAGAATACGGCCTTAGTAGCCCAGACAAAAGCCACCCCAAGAGTAGGTGGCTCCCTCAATACGATGGCAGGGCAATGGAGCCCATACCACCATCGAATAATGCGACGGGGGGATCATAGTTCGGTCCAGACAAAGTAGCAGCCCAAGCAAAGCACCATACCAACCCATCCGGCATGAAGGGTAGAGCAGGACATACATGAGCGACATACAGATCACGAAGATATACCCTGACCGATGATGATGGTCGCCTATTCGGACGCTATAAGGACGACCATGCCCGGCCCGAACACCGGAAACGGAACCAGCTGGAGGTGCTTCATAGTGTGGCCCAACATAGAGGAGCCGCACACCCTCTCCGCTTCACTAACGAAGTAATGGAGGATGAATTTCCAGACAGGTTTAAACCCATCAACATCGAATCATACAATGGAACAATAGATCCCGCGGTATGGATCGAGGATTACCTCCTTCATATTCACATGGCCCGTGGAGACGACCTCCACGCCATTAAATACCTACCTCTCAAGCTTAAAGGGCCAGCTCGGTACTGGCTAAACAGTTTGCCAGAAAATTCCATTGGCAACTGGGAAGATTTGGAAGACGCCTTTCGAGGCAATTTTCAGGGAACATATGTCCGGCCATTATGCGCCGATGACTTAAGTCACATTGTCCAGGAGCCCGGCGAGTCAGCCAGGGAGCTCTGGACTAGGTTCTTAGTAAAAAAGAACCAAATTGTCGACTGTCCGGACGCAGAAGCCCTTGCGGCCTTCAGACACAGCGTCCAAGACGAATGGCTAGCGCGTCTCCTCGGCCAGGAAGGACCCAAATCCATGGCAGCCCTTACCGCTCTAATGACCCGCTTCTGCGCGGGAGAAGAAAACTGGCTTTCTCGTAAAAGCAACGATGCCAGCAACCCAGGCACTTCCAAAATCCGAGATGGCAATGGCAAGCCACGACGAACCGAAGACAACAGTTGCAGTAATAGACGCCACACAACGGTGAACGCCGGATTTCACAATCTGAAGCCCGGTCAACGGAAGAAGCCACTAAAGGCAAACCAGGATGGACCATCCACCCTCGACAGGATATTGGACCGACATTGTCAGATTCATGGTCACCCTGATATGCCAGCTAATCATACCAACCGAAACTGTTGGGTCTTCAAGCAGGCAGGCAAGCTTAACGCTGATCATAAGGGGAGGAGGCCACCAGGCGATAAAGACGACGGATCGGATCGCCAGCAGAATGCCAGGGGCCAGAAACAGTTTCCCTCCGATGTTCAACTACTCCGGGAACGCGAATAGCAGTCCGTCTTCCACCACCCACATACTGTACTGGCAAAATTTGCACCTCGCGCACATCACTATGTACTCAAGATACCATGGGCATCGACGGAAGCATAATATGGACAACCCCGCAAGCATTCCTGTACGTTTTCTATCTGCTTACTTTATTTTTCTGTATCAACCTTAAATAACAGGTGATCAGCGGGACAACATCTACAATGGACTATATCAGAGTTCGGATCCGTATGCTCACCTAAGGGGCTACTTCCGTTAAGGATTCCCCTCCCCAAGGACGGGCGACACAGACGTGCAACAGGAGGTCCAAAATAACATTTTATGGACCATACTCTTTATTCCGAGCCTGTAATATGCCCTTTTCCCTATGATCCCGACCCCGAGCATGTCAAATAGCCGGGTTCACGGTTCCTTTTTTTTATTATATATATATATATATACATAAATTTATCATTGGCACATTGCTCCGTTCTCAGTAAGTCTCATACGAACCGATCTTTCATACTCTTTCAATGATAAGTACGGCCTTAATGGCTACTCTGCAGATATACCTCGGCATACCCTGCCAGGGGCTTGGCATGGGAACGAATGAGCTGCCAGTAAAAGTCCGAACAGCTCTATAGCGCACTTCGGCGTCGCAAGTTTGGCCTTATATGCATCATCTCCGAATCATTGTCTTGGGTCAATAGTTGGGTTGCCCAGCTCCTGTGTTTGCTACCCTACGTTCCGCCTTATCGGCTAGGATAGTAAAGGGAGAACTACTGCAATTAATTGTGCCCTGGCCTAGACCGGATGAGCACCTCAGTAGAGAAAGCCGAAAACTGACTGTCATGATGCGGTGAGAGCTGGTCAACCACTTGACGACTTATTGGAATCCTTAGCGATTCTCCGTGTAACACGAAGGATCTTTTGCAAATCAGATATGCAAGGCACCACACGCCGCATACACACCAGGGGCTATGTCGTAGCCCCACCAGTAAACTCCTATGGTTAAGTGAAATTTTTAACGCCTTATAGCCAGATTTCCTGGTTCGCCGCATTATCACCTCCTTCATGGACCAAGACATTGGATAAAGAGTGATTAAATGTTTTTCCGAACACCCCGTACTTCCTACGAGGGGGCTGAAGCCGATGACTGGAAAACTTTCAGATTATATTAAAACGACCGCACATGAGGAATTCAAGCTTTTCGAGCAAAACATAAATAGATTAACTATAAAGTTGTCTTTTAAAATCATCATACACCTCACTCGAACATTACGTTCTTCGAGCATTGGCCCTCAATCAAGCGGGCGGCCTCTAGGACATCTTCAAAATAATGCTCTGGTTGCAGACGGTCCTCACCTTTGGGCAGACCCTTCATCGCAACATCGATGGCCTTCATCTTCCCCCAGAGTCTTGACTCGGGCAAGGGCCATCCGTGCACCCTCAATGCATGCTGATCGCTTCACAGCATCGATGCGCGGCACTACTTCGACAAGCTTCTGCACCAGACCAAAATAGCTATTCGGCGCAGGCTCAGTCGGCCATAGCCGGACTATGACATCCTTCACGGCAGCGCCAGATACCCTATGAAGTTCGGCCCATTGGGACATCTGTTCATTGAGCAGCAGCGGGCGCTTTGACACACCAAACTGTGACAAAAAGCTTCTCTGTTGCATATCCGGCTTGCGCTTGGTAATACCGCGCTGGATCGGAAGAACTCCTCGGCAAGTCCAAGTACTCATCCGAAGAACTCCACACTTGGTTCAGCTGAGCATAGTCCGGGTCACTGAACTTCGTCTGCAGCAGAAAAGGCTTTCCAGCCAATATCTCTTTCGACTGCCGAACCTCCTCACGGAGTGCTCTAGACTCTGATCACGCTTCTCTCGCCTCCTGTCGGGCCTTGTCCAGTTCAACTGTTAAGGCTTTATTCTCCTTCTCAAGAAATTCGCAGTGGCCAGTAGCACTCTCCAAAGTGAGTGTCATCATGTATATCTTCTCCTCGCCCTGGCATCGCGCAACTTGTTCGGCCTTCAGTTCAACCGATGCTCCTTCAGCAGCAACATCACTAAACTGGGCCCGCTCCTTGGCCCAAATTAGCTCTGCCCGAGGAGCCTCCAAGGCTGCAGCACCATCTGCATTTCATGCACATTTCATATAAAGCTCTTTCCCGCGTCAAGCACACTGGTGTAAAGAATACTCGAAATACATACCTTGCAAGTCATCAAGACGCCTGCTGATCAACACATCGTCATCCTCCGCAATATCCAGCTTTCGCTGCAGTTCGGCCACTTCCATATTCCGGGCAGCCACAAGAGGGGAAGCATCCTGTATTTCGTATTAAACCAAGGTTAATACCTGAGCATTACTCTTTGATCCTCCGATCGCTCCCTTAGGAAGACAATTCGAGTCTCAGGGGCTACTTCATATACAACAGATGCATTCCGTCAATGAAATTCAGTTGATAAAGCTACATCACAAACCTCAAAACCTCTTAGAAGGCTCGTGAAGGCCTCGTTCAATCCACTCTTTGTGGATAGAACCCTTTCGACCACCTTAACCATCAAGGAACGGTGCTCTTCTGAAATGGACGCTCGTCGTAGCATGTCCGTCAGCATCTCTGGTGCTCCTAGGTCTTCAGAAACCACCGCCGGAGTACGGCATTCCAGTGAAGGAACCCGCCTGCTTGCCTCTAGAACCGTCTCCGGCTGTAAACCGGACATTCGGGAACACCAGTCTCGATCCCGGAACCTCGAGTGACGGAGGCACCGCCTTCGGGCGCCCTTCGGGACGATACCTCGGTATCATCTCCTCTGTTGGGCGATGAGGCCGTAGGAGGCGTGTCACTCTCCATAATCTCCGAAAGAAGATCTCTTGAGGAGGAGGACGATTGAGAAACACCGGGTGTTAACCTACATGGATGAACATACGATCACTTAACTAGTGGGAAAAGAACAAAGTACATTCAAAGTGCCCCAACTTCACTTACGGTTTGCCTCGAGGTCCGTCCTCGTCATCAAGCTCTACGGCAACCTCACTCGCCCGGCCCAAGCCGCTCGACGATGGCTTTTTTCCACTCTTGGAAGGCTTCCCCTCCTGATATTCGGAAGCATCCCTCTTCTTGCCTTGGAGGACTCCCTCTGCACCCTTGCCCTTGGGCAAAGGGATTTCGGTTTCCCCAAATGCAGCCACTTGCTATGGTTCCGGAATCAACATTCTCGTCAGCAGGACAGTCACAGGGTCTTCGGGATGAGGCACCGGACACCAGATTAGCACCGCTTTCTTTATCCAGTCTTGAGCAGGGACGGGTTGTTCAATATCTCGTTAAAAGATAATCGAGTACTTATCGAAGTAGCTGGATGATTGCATTCAAGGCCAACATCTTCGGTGGTGTCCGGCCATTGCCCTCGTTCCCCAAAATACAATTTCCACATTCCTTCGTGCGTTGTGCTGAAGAAGTGCTGTAGGGTCCGCTGCCCTTCTGGGTTAAACTCCCACATACGAAGAGGCCGCCGCTGACATGGCAGGATCCGGCGGACCAACATTACTTGGACAACGTTCACAAGATCGATGCCCTTCTCGGTAAAGCTTCAGATGCGACTTTGCAGAGTCTGCACTTCATCGACAGATCCCCAGTCCAATCCCTTATTGACCCATGAAGCGAGCTGAGTTGGAGGGCTGGGTCGGTACGCAGGTATGGCCGCCCACTTGGGGCCCCGCGGCTTGTTGATATAAAACCACCCTGCTGCCATAAGTCGGAAGATTCGGCGAAAGATCCTTCGGGCCAAACCGCGTCGGCCAGCTTGCCTATTGTGACGCTGCCGCACTCTCCTGCTCCTTCTCTCCCACCTGCGGCCTCACATCAAAGGTCTTGAGCCACAAACCAAAGTGCGGAGGAGTCCTGAGTAAGGCCTCGCATGTGACTATAAATGTCGAGATGAGGAGAATAGAGTCTGGGGCCAGATCGTGAAAATCTAGCCCATAGTAGAACATGAGCCCTCAAACAAAGGGGTTAAGCGCGAACCCTAGCCCATGAAGGAAGTGGGATACAAATACTACCCTCTCGCTGGATTTGGGGGTCGGTATGACTTGCCCTTGTGCCGAAAGCCGATGAAAGATTTCCGGGGTCAGATACCTCGCTTGCGGAGCTTCGCAATATCCTCCTCCGTGACAGAAGAAGCCACCCACCGGCTCTGACGGCTGGATCCGGACATGACTAAGGCTGGTGGCGATTGGAACCCGAGGGTTGGAACTTGGGGTGGTCGGGGTTGAGGAAGGGGCGAGCGCAAGGGAAGAAGACGAGACTAGGATCTCTATATAAAGGCCCCGAATACCGGGCGTTTTCCCCTAGGTCTCTAAACTTACCTATCGCCAAGGAGTTGTACCTAGGGGACGGTTGGGTTCCCTATGCTTGCATTAATGAAAATCACGTAAATAAAGGGACACGATCTCTGCCTTGATGGGACGTGCCAGTAAAACCGCACCCCGAGACGTGGGGCGGTTCGCTAGCCGACGGTTGGAAATAGCAACCGGGCAGGCGTGATATGATTTCGTGAACAATTATCAACAAGTTGGGCTCGTGGGGTATTATGTCCTCTGCCATTATATACACATGTCCGGATATACTTACTTCGTCCGAAGACTATTCTGGAGTTCGGAAGGAGGGAATCCGCCTTGCAATGCCGAAGAAAAATTTGCGCGCCGGACTCCTCGTCATTGAAGCCAGGTTCAAGGGCTACTGAGGGAGTCTTGGACTAAGGGGTCCTCGGGCGTTCGGCCTATTATCCTTTGGGCCGGAATGATGGGCTGTGCAGACATGAAGGCCGAAGACTTCACCGTGTCTGGATTGGACTCTACTTAGCATGGAAGGCAAGCTTAACGATCGAAGATTCTTTCTCATGTACCGACTCCATGTAAACCCTAGATCCCCTCGTTGTCTATATAAACCCAAGGGGGTAGTCCGGAAAGGACATTATATATACTCATTACCATACCCACATAGGCTAGGCTTCTAGGGTTTAGCCATTACGATTTCGTGGTAGATCAACTCTTGTAACACTCATATTCATCAATATAAATCAAGCAGGACGTAGGGTTTTACCTCCATAGAGAGGGCCCGAACCTGGGTAAACATCGCGTCCCCCGTCTCCTGTTACCATCGATCCTAGACGCACGGTTCGGGACCCCCTACCTGAGATCCGCCGATTTTGACACTGACACTCGCCGAGACGGGCATGCAAACTCTCTGTTGCCTATTGCATTAATTTCGGTCTCACCGAAATATCAAATCAGTCCCACCGAGTTTGCCTGGCCAACTCTCTGTTTAGCTTATTACCAAAATTGGTCCCACCAAGTTTGTGTAATCGTTCCAACTGGGATAAGGCTTTACCCTAACCCTAGCACATCGGTCCCACCGAGTTGATCATGTTGGTCCCACCGAAATGCTTGACGGTCACATTATGAACCAAATTGGTCCGATCAAGTTTTATAATTCAGTCCCATCGAGTTTGGAGATTTGTGTGTAATGGTTAGATTTTGTGTGGAGGCTATATATACCCCTCCACCCACTCTTCATTTGTGGAGAGAGCCATCAGAACATGCCTACACTTCCAACATACATTTTCTGACAGAGAACCAACTACGTTTGTGTTGAGGTCAAGATATTCCATTCCAACCACATAAATCTTGATCTCTAGCTTTCCCCAAGTTGCTTTCCACTCAAATCATCTTTCTACCAAATCCAATCCTATGAGAGAGAGTTGAGTGTTGGGGAGACTATCATTTGAAGCACAAGAGCAAGGAGTTCATCATCAACACACCATATATTACCTTTTGGAGAGTGGTGTCTCCTAGATTGGTTAGGTGTCACTTGGGAGCCTCCGTCAAGATTGTGGAGTTGAACCAAGGAGTTTGTACGGGCAAGGAGATCGCCTACTTTGTGAAGATCTACCCTAGTGAGGCAAGTCCTTCGTGGGCGATGGCCATGGTGGGATAGACAAGGTTGCTTCTTCATGGACCCTTCATGGGTGGAGCCCTCCATGGACTCGCGCAACTGTTACCCTTCGTGGATTGAAGTCTCCATCAACGTGGATGTACGATAGCACCACCTATCAGAACCACGGATAAAAAATCCACGTGTCTCCACTTGCGTTTGCACACTCCAATCCCATCCCTTTACATTCTTGCAACTTGCATGATTTACTTTCCGCTACTCATATACTTTATCATGTTTGCTTGATATGTATTGTGAATGTTTGAACTTGTGCTAAAACTCCACTTCAACTTAAAGAATTTAAAAACTGCAACCTTTATTGCTAAGAGTCTATTCACCCCCCTCTAGACACCTCTTCTCGCTCCTTTCAGCCACGCGTCAACCCTGGCCCGCAGGCGATTGGGGCCCGTGTCACTTCGCCCTTGCTCCTTGGCTTCACCTCGAAGCCAGCTCGAGCACGCCTTGGGCCCAGGGGCTACTGTCGGCATTCTGGGATTGAGGGTACCCAGACCTGCCTGCCTGCGGCCCATGGCATGGCTCCCTCGATGGCCTGGTATGACCCATCAGCAAGGCCTCAAGGACAAGACCCTCGCGAGGCCCCCCGATCTCGTGAGGCAAACAACACCAAGACCTCCCAAGGGAGCGGCTCTCTGAGCCTGCCTCCCGAGGAGCAGAGATTTCTATGCAGGTACCCAGCCTCACGAGGCTGTGATGACGTGAGCCATGACGACCAAGGCCAGAAGGGCGCCATCGGGCGTAGAGGAGACAGTTTCCTCTTTGGTGCTAAGGAGGAAAGGACATAAGCGGGTTCCCAAGGAACCCCCCAAAGATTTCCATTCCGGTGCAACAAGAACAAGACCACGAGCCCAACATGACAGAAGCTTTGCAGGCGAAGACCACCTTTTGTCAGGATTAGATGTACTTCTCGTCCCCTTTCAAATTGGCCATTGTGGGACCCCTTCCCGCCTAAGTTTTGAGGGAAGAGGACCAAGGCCACTATAAATATAGGCTAGCCACCACCATAGAGGTGGGGGTGAGTTCATCCTCAGCCTCCTCATGAGGCTAATCCACCACAAAGCAGTAGGGTTTTAAACCGCAAGGTGGCCTGAACCTGGGTAAACTACCATGTTCATCTTCGTCCCTGCTAGCACGAACTCGACGAGGCTAGGCTATGGGGTGGCGAGCTTGAGATTAGGCTAGGAGGGGATCTTCGCACACGCCCCAGAGTTCGAACCTTCTTGGGTCTGCGGAGCCCTGATTCAGACAAACGGCTTGGTGAAGCTGCTCAAGATTAGCGATGCCTCAGTTGAGAAGGTGAACGGCCTCATCGTGCAACTCATGGGTGACAATGCAGAGCTCCTCAGGGAGCTCGCCAAGAAGGAGGAGGAGGCCACGGGCTGAAAGAAGCTGCATGAGCAAAGCAGTGCCTCGGGGATGACGCTGAAAGCGGTCATCGAGGAACTGATGGGTGACTTGAGGAAGCTCCGCATCGAGCACAAGCTGGAGGTGGAGAAATCCGTGGCTGCTATCAAGCAAAGTCGTGAGGAATTGAAGAAGGAGCTAGAGGAACTCGTCACCCGAAAATCCATCGAGGAGTAGAGACAGTACCGACCTAGATTATTGTATGTGTTTTCCTTTTTCTCATGCCCCTGTGTATTTCGGGCGTTTCCGCATGTGGCATTTTAAATTATACAGAATATTTAAGTCAATTATTATTCGCACCATTGTAAATTTGTCGTCGTATTATCTGTTGCCATTTTATCTAGTCATCGTATTATCCGTTGCCGCGTGTCGTGTTTTAAATTATCGGCAATATGAGTTGAAACAAGCTAAAATCATGTTCTCACCGAGGCACGAACAAAGCAAATGCTAGTGTTGAGCGGGGCCATGGGATCACAAGCAAACACCCTCCGTCTAGGTGCTTTAATTAACCGCATGTTAAACACCGGCTTGGCCGCCATTAATGGAGAAGTTGTGGGCGAGGCGGGCGGCTGGTGGATGAAGGTCAAAGAGCTTGCTTCCCGGTGAGCATGCGTGGCGGACAGGTCGCACACGTCCCATCGAGCCTGTGTGGTGGACAGGTCGCATGCATACCATCGAGCTTGCACGGCGGACTTCTCGCATGCGGCTCGTTGAGCCTGCATGGTGGACTTCTTGCGCTCGTACCATCTAATCAAACAGCTGCACACACGCCACTGACTATTGGTAAATTTTGGCACAAAATACAAAGAGGACCAATGAACCAGGATCGAGGTAGTACTCTCCCATGAAAATAGGGACGTGTGGCCACACTTAAATGGTTAGAGGAACACACACGGTTCAAATAATACAACCATTTGTGATAGTAACATGTCAACTATTTGTTTCAAAAGGACTACATTGCCTATTAATGTGTGCGCCTTGTCTCAAATTGGATGACTTTTTTACCACGACATATATGTGCCATGTCATGAAACCATGCCAAGTTTCATGATTTTTGGGTGAGTTTTGGATTTAAGGGGATTTAAAAACTAAGATTCCCAATGTTTCAGGATGACCAGACATTTGTAATTCATTCTCATTCCTTCAGTGAGACCTAAACTTGCACAAAAGGACACATGTATGATTTTCAACCCATTTTGGTGCACTGGAGCATGTGCTTGTAGTTCAAAGTTGAATTATGGACATCAAATGCCTAGAAAACTCAATTGACATATAAAAAGGCCAAACGAACCCTGAATAATTTCAAATTTTAGAAAAAATATCCTGTTATTCTATGTTGCCTTTAGAAAAAAATACAAGGCGAGAAGAGGCAGTGATGATCATTTTGCCCACAAGGGGGGCATGTCCCCTACCGGAACCACGCGGCTTATTGTGAGAAACTCTGGTTTGTAAGAGGCTTGTAATAAAGCTTGCCCCAAATTGGACGATTTTTACCTCCACATATATGTGCCATGTCGTGACACCATGCCAAGTTTCATGATTTTCTAGTGACTTTTGGATTTAGGGGATTTAAAATATGAGATTCCCAATGTTTGAGGTTGAGCCAGGATGCCGAGACGGTTGTAATTCATTCCCATTCCTTGAATGGGACCTAAACATGGACCCAAGGACACATGTATGATTTTTCTAGCCATTTTGCTGCACTGGAGCATGTATTTGTAGTTTGGATTTGCATTATGGACATTAAATGCCTAGAAATCTCAACTAATGTATAAAAAGGCCAAACGAACCCTGGATAATTTCAAATTTCAGCACGAATCTCCTATTCTTCCATGTTGCCCGTAGAAAAAAGACAAGGCGAGAAGAGGCAGTGATTATCGTTTCGCCCACAAGGGGGACACATTTCCCTATCAGAACCACGAGGCTTCTTGAGAAAAGCTCCGGTTTGTGAGAGGTTGTAATAAATCTTGCCCCAAATTGGACAATTCTTTTACCACGACATATATGTGCCATGTCGTGACACCATGCCAAGTTTCATGATTTTCTGGTGAGTTTTGGATTTACGGAGATTTAAAAACTGAGATTCCCAATGTTTGAGGCCGAGCCAGGACGCCGAGACAGTTCTAATTCATTTCCTATTCCTTGCATGGGACCTAAACATGCACCCAAGGACACATGTATGATTTTTCTAGCCATTTTGGTGCACCGGTGCATGTATTTGTAGCTCAAATTTGTATTATGGACATTAAATGCCTAGAAAACTCAATTAATGTATAAAAAAGGCCAAACGAACCCTGAATAATTTCAAATTTTAGCACTAATCTCTTGTTTTTCCATGTTGCATGTAGAAAAAATACAAGGAGAGAAGAGGCAGTGATTATCGTTTCGCCCACAAGGGGGGCACGTTTCCCTACTGGAACCACGAGGCTTCTTAAGAGAAGCTCTGGTTTGTAAGAGGCTTGTAATAAAACTTGCCCCAAATCGGACAATTTTTTGACCACAACATATATGTACCATGTCATGACACCATGCCAAGTTTCACGATTTTCGGGTGTGTTTTGGATTTATAGGATTTAAAAACCGAGATTCTCAATGTTTAAGTCCGAGCCAGACCTAGAGACAGTTGTAATTCATTCACATTCTTTGCATGGGACGCACACAAGCATCCAAGGACAAATGTATGATTTTTGTAGCCATTTTGGTGCACTGGAGCATGTATTTGTAGTCAAATTTGAATTATGCACATTAAATTAATGCTTAGAAAACTCAATTATAATGTATAGAAAAGGCCAAACGAATCCTAAATGTTAAAAGCAGTTCTGGTCAACCGGCTGGCACCCGTGGGTAAGAACTATGCGCATGCGTCGTTCTAGCTCGTGCTTCCTTCTTTACTAAGTTTTCCATATTAATGGTGTTATATATCCAAACATGCTACCATTTCCCGGCGCTGCTCCCATTGGTTTCCCGCCTCCTCTCCCATCGGTTTCCGGCTGCCTGTGTGTCAGTGCTCATAGAAGACTAGGCGGTGACACACCGGCCATGTAAATATTGCACACAATTTCTAAAAGCATAATCATGTTTGATAGTAGGGAGGCAATGCTTATTAGCAAGGGGCGGCTTCCCATCCGCTAGCCGAGTCGAATAGAATGCAAAAGTTAAGCGTGCTGGGGCTGGAAGAGTCTAAGGATGGGTGACCCAGTGGGAAGTTGCATATCTCAAGCTTCATTTAAGCGCCGTGATACGGTTATTACAGACATTTAACATCTAAATATGTGTCTGTAGTGACCTGTCATGTTTATTATATAAACCTTGGGATCCTTGTTTTGCTAATTTGTAGAATGGTGTTTTTTGTTATTTCTTGTTCTAAAAAATCAGAGAATGATCGAGATCTCTGGGCCCACACAATCTATCCCTCTTCATTTAAGCGCCATGACATGGTCATTACAGACATTTAACATCTAAATTTGTGTCTCTAGTGACCTGTTATGTCGATTATATAAACCTTGGGATCCTTGTTTTGGTAATTTGTAGAATGATGTTTTTTAGTTACTTCTTGTTCTCGAAAAATCATAGAATGATCGAGCTTTGTGGGCCCACACAATCTATCCCTTTGACCCGACATACGAGAATGGTTTGACCATGATGGGTTCCTCGCCTAACACTTTGACCCAACGTACGAGAAGGGTTTGAACATGGCAGTTTCCTCTTGCTTTGTGTGGCATGTTAGACCAAATCAAGTTTGAGCACATGCGTTGCACGATACCCACGCCCCACCCTGCCTCGAAGTTGGGGAACTGGCATCGTACGTCTTGAACCTGGCTAGGGGGTATGGTGTTCGGTTTGTAATGTAGTTGGTGCCCAATCAAAGTTGTGCATTGGGGATTTGAACAGATCACACACCACCCATACATATTTTTGGGCCGCATGCAGGGTAAAGGGGGTCTTCTGATCGACCCTGTCTCCCTTGTGCGGTTTTTGGTGACACACATTTCTGTTAGCTCCTCGGGGTCTAAATATATACTCCATCCGTCCGAAAATACTTGTCATCAAAATGGATAAAGGGGGATGTATCTAGACGTATTTTAGTTCTGGATACATCTCTTTTTATCCATTTTGATGACAAGTATTTTCGGACGGAGGGAGTATATATATATATATATATATCATGCCTTTGACCGATAATGAGGTTTTTTTGCCATGAATGGATTCCTCCTAGTCCATGTTAGGGCGGGTCACGATGACATGTTCAAGCTCATGCGTTATCAGGATTCCCTCCCACACGCTCAAATTGGTGGGATGGACCAACATCGTACCCTACGTATGTCGTCCTTAATTACCTGACTTTCATGGGGGTTGTCTGTATCGAGAGGCAGGCGCCACATCTATATTTTACATTATTTGATATGTAAAACACATCACCCCTCACAACGTACATCATTTTTGGGCCGCATGCAGGCGATGCCGGTTTTGTGGCCCCTCTCATGCGGTTTCTGATGACAGTCTAATCTATTGGCCCAAGCGGCGTATTCTATCCAATTTTATCGACAACAACAGTGGTCGTTTGACCAAGTAATAGATTCACTGGTCTGTCTTATGGTAGGTCATGGTGACATGCATGTATGACCAAAGTATGAGTGCGTGCATGCATCCCGCCGACACAAAGTGGGGGTGGGGCAAGCACCCAAGCTAGCTACGACCTTATTAGACTATCATTGTAGATATATCCAAGGGGGCTTTCTGGTTTATGAGGCAGGTGCCACCAAAGTTGTGCATTGTGTATTTAAACATCGCACCCTTTATTCCTACATATATTTGGACACTTCAAGGTGGTTGTTGAATTCTGGCCCTTTCACCGATCTTCGATGACGCGCCGAACTGTTGTCAAAGTTGTGCATTGGGAATTTGAACATCACACACCACCCTTGTCATTCATATATATTTGGGCCACATGCTGGTGTGGTTGTCTTCTGACCCTCGGGTTTTTTTGCTCCCAAATGGTGCTCTATATGAAGACTCCGATGACGCGCAATAGACATGGGTGCATTGGCATAACCGTGTGCGATGCTAGTGCTCTATAAAATCACCACGACTACGGAAGCACGAGCAAGGGTGGAGGTACTGGCTTAACTGTGTGCGGTGCTAGTGCACTATAAAATCACCACGATTGCGTAAGGGCGAGCAAGGGTGGAGGTACTAGCTTAACCGTGTGCGATGCTAGTGCGTTGTAAAATCACCATGACCGCGCAAGCTCAAGGCGGGTTGTTTACGACTACGCAAGCTCAAATCGGGTAGTTTACGACTACGCAAGCTCAAGGCGACCAACTAGCTACAAATCTAAAAACAAACTACCCATATTGAGCGATGCAAAAATCGGCGGTTCCGCCGCTTTTCCTTATTATCATACACACATATTCTTTTAGGACCATGTGCAATCTTGTTTTTTTGCATGGTGTGCGATCTTGGTTGCTGTAGGATCAAAAGTGTGTCTAGAGGGTAGGGGGGTGATTAGACAACTTGACCAAATAAAAATCTTTCCTTTTGCCAATATTAGTTGTAGGTAGATTTTAGCAATTATGACAAGTCAAGCAATCAACCTACACATGCAATTCTAAGAGTATAGAAGTGGAATGTAAAACATTGCATATGAAGGTAAAGGGAAGGATTTGGAGAAGGCAAATGCAAAGGAGACACAAAGATTTTTTGTGTGGTTCCGATAGGTGGTTCTATCATACATCCACATCGATGGAGACTTCAACCAACAAAGGGTAATGGCTGCGTGAGTCCACGGAGGGCTCCACCCACAAAGGGTCCATGAAGAAGCAACCTTGTCTATTCCACCATAGCCATCGCCCACGAAGGACTTGCCTCACTCGGGTAGTTCCTCACGTAGTAGGTGATCTCCTTGCCCTTACAAACTTCTTGGTTCAACTCCACATCATGTCGGAGGCTCCCAAGCGACACCTAACCAATCTAGGAGACACCACTCTCCAAAAGGTAATAAACATTCAGTTGATGATGAACTCCTTGTTCTTGTGCTCCAAATGATAGTCTCCCCAACACTCAACTCTCTCTCACAGATTTGTCTGTGGTGGAAGAAGGATTTGAGTGGAAAGCAACTTGGGAAAAGCTAGAAATCAAGGTTAAAATGGTAGGAATTGAAACTCTTGATCTCAACCCATGAGTAGGTGATTCTCTCTCACAAAATGAATGGTTGAAGTGTAGGCACGTTTCGATGGCTCTCCTCATTGAGGAAGAAGGGGTGGAGGGGTATATATAGCCTCCACGCAAAATCCAACTGTTACACACTTTTGACCCATCTCGGTGGCACCGATATGTGTGAAAATATGAACATTAGGAACCTCGATGGGACTGGCGGGAACAACTCGGTGGGACCGATGTGCAAGGGCTTAGGGCAAACCTCATCTAGGTGGCCCCGATTGCATCATCTCGGTGGAACCGTGGTGAAGCAATAAGGCAACAGAGAATCAGTTAAGCCATGTCGGTAAGATTTATTGCAACATCTCGGTGAGATCAAAGTGATTGCAACAAATCATAGAGAGCTGGCAAGGCCATTTCGGTGGGACCGAGATCCATATCGGTGGAACCGAATTGTTCGGGTTTTGGCAGTGGCTAAGTCCAGATGAACTCAGTGGATCTGGATGGGAAATTTCGATGGGGCCAAGTTGGGATTTAGCGTTTGGACATATTTGGTAGAGAAAGTGGCTTAGGGTATTGGAGCAATATCACTAAGAACTTGAGAAAATAGATCATTAAGCAACACCTCACCCTCTTTTAATAGTATTGGCTTTCCTATGGAGTCAATGTGATCTCGGATCACTTAAACAAAAATGTAGAGTATTGAGCTTTTGCCAATCCTTGTCCTTAGCATTTTGAGGGGTCCACATCTCTAGTCCATGCCATGCAAAAATTGAATATGCTGAAATATTTATCTTGAGTAGACATTAGTTCAATGAGATATATGTTGTTATGAATTACCAAAACCACCCGGGGATTAGTTGCACTTTCAGTGTCCCCCTTTTTGGTAGTTGATGACAACATATAGATCAAAGCTTCGACAAATGATTAAATGAATGAAATACATCGTCGCGTTAGAAGTATGTGATAAGCAAGAGATCCCCGTAAATTTGTGCATTATTAAAAAAATTGCATTTGAATGCAAATGCACAATCGAATAGGATCGTGGGTCACTGAGGGAGTCCTGGATTAGGGGGTCTCCGGACAGCCGGATTATATCCTTTGGCCGGACTGTTGGACTATGAAGATACAAGATTGAAGACTTCGTCTCGTGTATGGATGGGACTCTACTTGGCGTGGAAGGCAAGCTAGGCAGTACGGATATGGATATATCCTCCTTTGTAACCGACCTTGTGTAACCCTAACCCTCTCCGGTGTCTATATAAACCGGAGGGTTTTAGTCCGTAGGACAGAACAATAACATACAATCATACCATAGGCTAGCTTCTAGGGTTTAGCCTCTCTGATCTCATGGTAGATCTACTCCTGTACTACCCATATCATCAATATTAATCAAGCAGGACGTAGGGTTTTACCTCCATCAAGAGGGCCCAAACCTGGGTAAAACATCATGTTCCCTGCCTCCTGTTACCATCCGCCTTAGACGCATAGTTCGGGACCCCCTACCCGAGATCCGCCGGTTTTGACACTGACATTGGTGCTTTCACTGAGAGTTCCTCTTTGTCGTCGCCGTTAGGCTTGATGGCTCCTACTATCATTGATAGTGATGCAGTCCAGGGTGAGACTTTCCTCCCCGGACAGATCTTTGTGTTCGGCGGCTTTGCACTGCAAATCGAACAAATTATATATGAAAAATGATCAGAAAAATTCAATCTATCCATCTGTAATGGTTTAATGCATGACAAAACAAGTTAACCTTGCTGTTTAAGAAAAATAAGATAATGCACTAATAAGGCTATGTTAAATGAACTAACATTTGAATCTTTGATTCAAATGAGTTCATTCCTTTCTGTTTAACTTGCATTAGGCCAAGACACATTCATTTTTGCCATGTCATAGCATGCATCATATTGTTGCATATTGTCATGTGTTGATTATGTGTGTCTTTCGTGGTAGGTTCTGCCTCCGAGGATAACCCCGAGTATCCGTCTGAAGGGCAGTACCCTACTACCACTACATCAGGCAAGCAACCCATTGATCATTCCGATACAAACCCATGTTCTTGATTCTGCTCTTGTTTACTGCATTAAGACAACGCGATTCAAACTGCTGTGTGTTACGGTAGTTGAACCCTTATCCTCTGCATGACCTGTCATTGCCACAGTAACTAGATGAAACCCACTAGCATCTGTAGGAGTTGATTGATCCATGTATGTGTTTCCTACCTTGCTATGCCTGCTATGCTTAGAGTTGTGTCAGGTCTGGTTCATATGGGTGATGGGCTAGAGTGAAATGATTATGTCGGTAATGTGAGGGACGTGTTGAACATGATTTGGTAAAGGTATCGATAAGAGGCCATGTAGGAGTATATGGTGGGTTGCTTCATTGAGGCCGTCCATAAGAACTGAGATCTCTATGTGTGATTTGAGATTCAATTACTACCATACATTGGGCCCGAAACCAATGGACCCTCTCGGCTTCTTATTCACCATAGTACTCTATCCAGGAGTTGCAATTAGTTTCTGGTGTTTGTAGGTTATGTGTTGGCGGCCGTGTGTAGTGCTGACCCTAGGGGTGGGCTATGTTGCAGTAGATACACCGTGGCACGGTGTACCGAGTCACCCGTTTGGTGTCTCGGGAACCCTGTTCACATCGTTCGGGGCCGTATGTGGAAACCTCGGCCGGACTCCCTGCGGATGGAACCTGGATAGGCGATAAACCTGGACTAGAGGCTTGAGTGTTTAGGTAGGCTGTGGCCGACACCCTCGTTGGGCTTCCGCTTGAAGGTTGCCGAGTACATGTTGTGTAAACGGCGATAAGTGGTGAAAGCGTGTATGAAGAAGTACACCCCTGCAGGGTATAAAACTATTCGAATAGCCGTGTCCGCGGTAAAGGACTACTTGGTTGCCTATATAGTTCATAGACAAGTTAATGGATACTACTAAAAGACTCAAGATAAGTGTGAGTACCGAGGATGGCCCTCTCGTAGGATGACGAGGGAGGATCCCCGGTGGAGTATTGTGTTGGTGAGTAGTGGAGTCGTGTGCGAAAACTATTTTACTAGTGGAGTCTCGTAGGATAGCTTAGCAAGAGTCAAAGCTGGCTTGCTGCAATAACTCCACCACCTTCTTGAGAACGAGCATGTATAGTAGGTTCTGATGTAAGACTTGTTGAGTACCTTTGTACTCATGTTTGCTTAATTACTGTTTTCAGACGACAACACCGCCCCCTCCGATGGGTTTTATGTAGACCATGATATCAACGACTGACTAGCCACCCAGGTGGTGATCCTGGCCATGGAGGGCCCTATGTAGATAGACAGGCTTCGAGAAGCCTTCTTTCTTTCTAGTGTGTATACTCAGACTATTTGCTTCCGCATGTGCTTGTATGCTTGTATGACTTGACTGTCGGGTCATGTGACCCCTATCTGTATGAACATGTTATGTATGGCTCTCTGGAGCCTTTAAATCAAGTACTTGAGTTGTAGAGTTTTGTTGTGATGCCATGTTGTATTTGCACATATCGAGCATATTGTGTGTATGATTGAAATGCTTGGTATGTGTGGGATCCGACAATCTAGTTGTTTATCCTTGGCAGCCTTTCTTATGGGGAAATGTAGTCTAGTGCTCCTCGAGCCATAGTAGTCCGCTATAGCCCGGTTCATCGGAGTCCTGCTAGCCCAGCACTACTGCTCAGGACACTTGACTGGCCGGCATGTGTTTCACTTCGTTCCTATGTCTGTCCCTTCGGGGAAATGTCACGCGGTGACATCCGGAGTCCTGCCTAGCCTGCAACAGCCCAGGTTCGCCGGAGTCCTGTTAGCCCAGTGCTACAGCCCGGATTCACACGCTGATGACCGACATGCTCGATATGATTTGCGTATGCCTGTCTTCATAGGTCTGTGCTGCTTTGGGTTCACGACAAGCCATTTTGGCCCGGGTTCTCTGTCATATGGATGCTAGCGACACTATCATATACGTGAGCCAAAAGGCGCAAACGGTCCCGGGACATGGTAAGGCGACACCCCGTGGGGATACCGTGCGTGAGGCCGCAATGTGATATGAGGTGTTACCGGCTAGATCGATGTGACTTGGAATAGGGGTCCTGACGGCGTTGGCATCAGAGCCGGACTGCCTGTAGGTTTGTTGTGCCAAACTGGTCGATGTCGAGTCTAGAAATGCTTTAGTTATATGTAGGGGAATTGATTGTGGGAGGGAATGTAAGGATCTTTTACTCCTTTACCTTATGCCCTCTGATCTGAGTCATTCCCTTCTCATTCAATGTGGGTTAAGGACTAGGCTCTCTTCTTCTATCAGGTTCACGTGTTACTAATACATAGTTGCTTATAGGATTGTTGTTACAAGCCTCAGTATAGTTTCTACTACTTTTAGTATGTTGCCAGTCGAATCAGAACCTTGATATGATGTTGTTCAGTGGTATTGCAAACTGTTGTGGATGTCTCAAATCTTTTTCTGAGCATTTACAGCTGTTATGCTGTCTAATTTTCCCTAGAAATTCTAATGTCTTTGCATTGTGGTTGTGCTTTCAGATGGCCACTCGTGCTCAAAACCAAGTGGTTCGCCTGACCCGGTGCCTCAATGTGCCCGGTCATACTGCTATGTTAGTCCGGGTAATGATCGAGACGGGTTACCATTGGTAGCCCGAATACACTGTCGAAGAGCAGTTCAGAGACTTCAACCAGAGCCAGTACCTCTGTACTGTCAGGATATATCCCTCTTATCCTGGAGCCACTGAGCCCCTTCACTGTTCCTATGGACTCGGGGTTACTGTTGAGATGGCTGTGCAGGATGCTGCCTATTCCATGATGACCATCATGCATGTCCGGACTGGCTTGCTTCGGAACACCGACTTTCATTATATGCCAGCTTCACTTCCTGGAGCGCAAGGGTATCTCCAGGCTATCTATGCTGACCCCACACATGAGGAGTCACTACTCCGCACCACAGCCGAGATGCTCGAGGATAAGGGCCGCGAAAATCGGGCCTTGCGTATGGAGCTTTTTAACTCTCGTGCTGATCACTGGGCCACTTTGACTCGGTTTGCACCGACGGTACAGGCAGGATACATGGATCTGAGGGATCTGTACCCTGTACGGTCTGGATTGCCAGATTGTATGGAGTGGCGCGATGTGGGAGGCATCACCCCTCCTCGTGGTCCCCGTCTGCCATCACCTATGGGACCAAGGCCACATCCGAGTCCCTTTGGTCCGCAGGCTCCGCAGGACCGTATGTTCCCAGATGATCATGTTCCACTTCCAGGTTTTGGTGGCGACTTCTATGAGGATTACTACGGAGCCATCTAAGCTAGTAGTAGTTTCACTAGTATTGTAGTAGTTGTATTCTCCACAGTCCTGCGTGACCGTGGGATACGACTTGGTGTGTATCACGCTCCGAAGGTGTAGGAAAATAATGTATAAGAGCTTGGAATGCCTTCGATGAGATATAATGTCTTTCACTGTAGTTGTACTCTAGCCTGGGCTTGTACTAAACTATGTATGGTGTGTATGACCAATGGTATATATATGGCAGTTTCTATATTACCATGTCGTGCAATGAACATCTTAGCATTCCATGTTATCCATTACATTCTGCACTTCCTTGCTAAGTTTGTGCCATCCTTATCTAAATCGTTGACTTGTTTTCTCCTAGGATGGTCAACAGCCGCAGCAACCCTGCTGCCCCGGAGCAGGGGGAAGCCAGTGCAGCTAGGGGTGAAAATCTGCCTCACCCGCCTTCTCTGGCCGAAGTGATGCTGGAGGCGGAAAGAAACAAGCGTGAGACTAACCACTTGCTAGAGCGGATTGAGCAGAACACTGCACGCCATCAGCGAAATGACTTGGTGTCAATCAATGACTTTATCAAGCTGTACCCACCAAAGTTTAACCATTCCGTCGAGCCCCTCGACGCGGATGACTGGCTTCGTAGCATCACCCAAAAGCTTAGTTCTGCCAATGTAGCCGAAGTTGATAAGGTTACATATGCTGCCTATCACCTCGAAGGCCCTGGTAGCCTTTGGTGGGAAAATTTTGAAGCTATGCGCCCAGTCGGACAAATCACTACTTGGGCTGAATTCAGTGAGGCTTTCCGTGCGCATCACATTCCGGAAGGTCTCATGGATCGCAAGAGGGAACAGTTCTGCAATTTCAGCCAAGGAAGACTGACTGTGGATGCATATAGCCGTGAATTTGGGAATTTGGCACGATATGCTCCTGAAGAGGTATCCACCGACGCTAAGAAGCAGGCAAGGTTCCGCAAGGGCCTTAGCCCTGAGCTTCACCGTGATCTTCGTCTGCACGAGTGCACCTCCTTTCAGAAGTTGATCAATAAAGCCATCAGCGCTAAGACAGGCCAGTCTGATTATGACGCTTCACGCAAGCACTCTCATGATTTTGGCTCTTCATCCGGCTCTGGGTCTCAAAAGCGCCGGGTGTGGATTCGAAGCACGACACTGCCACCCAGGTTCATTCCGAGGCCATCCTTTGAGGCGCCTCATCCCAACCAGCAGTTTGCACCGCCCAAGCCCTATGGTGGCTCCGCTGCTAATGCTGCTCCACGCCCCAATGTTGTGACATGTTTCAAGTGTGGAGAGCCGGGTCACTATAGTCGAGAGTGTCCCCAGAACAACAACCCCAATCAGTCTGGAAAGTCCGTTGGTTGTGGTAAGCCAGCGGGAAAGACATTCTATGCCAAGCCGGTCACCACTGCACGTGGCCATGTCAACTATGTTTCAGACGAGGAGGCTCATGAGGATCCTAACATCGTCCTTGGTACACTCCTTGTTAATTGCCATCCGGCATCTGTTCTTTTTGATACTGGAGCATCTCATTCATTCATATCTGAGAACTATGCTCAATTGCATAACACGACATTATGTGACATGCCCACTTCCATGGTAATTCAAACTCCGGGTTCCAAATGGCAAACTTCTAGAGTAAGCCATGGGAACGAAATTCTTGTTCATAGACTTATCTTCCTTGCATCCTTAATAGCTATTAAGTCCTCGGACATTAACATCATCTTGGGTATGGACTGGATGTCAGCTCATTATGCTAAGATTGATTGTGCCACTAGAACCCTTCAACTTACTCACCCATCGGGCAAGACAGTCAATGTCTTAACTCGAGTGGCCAAGCGCCAGCTTTACTCCCTAAATGCCAACCCCCTTCCAGACCTTGAGGATATTCCGGTAGTCCGAGACTTTCCGGATGTCTTTTCAGAAGAACTGCCAGGTGTTCCACCTGACAGGGATGTCGAGTTTGTGATAGACCTTGTTCCAGGAACCGTTCCAATTTCTAGGAGACCCTATCAGATGGCACCCTTAGAACTAGCCGAGCTTAAGAACCAACTCGATGAGTAATTGAAAAAGGGTTTCATCCGTCCTAGTTCCTCTCCTTGGGCTTGCCCCGTCCTCTTTGTCAAGAAGAAGGATGGAACAGATCGGATGGTTGTAGATTACTGACCTGTCAACTTGGTCACCATCAAGAACAAGTATCCGCTTCCCAGGATCAACAATCTGTATGATCAGCTCGCTGGATCCTCAGTCTTTTCCAAGATGGATTTGAGGTTGGGCTACCATCAAATCAAAATCATAAACGAGGACATTCCCAAAACGGCCTTTGTTACTCGCTATGGCCAATACGAGTACATTGTTATCTCCTTCGGTTTAACCAATGCCCCAGCCACCTTCTCTTTGTTAATGAACTCGGTCTCCATGGAGTATTTAAATAAATTCGTCGTAGTTTACCTCGATGACATACTCATCTACTCCAAGAATGAAGAGGAACATGCCAAACATCTAAGGCTGGTGTTGACGAAACTTCGAGAGCATCGCCTTTATGCCAAATTCTCCAAGTGTGAATTTTGGTTGCCAGAAGTGACCCATCTAGGCCATTTAATCTCTGGTAAGGGTATTGCTATCAATCCCGAGCGAGTTCAAGCCGTCCTTGATTGGACTCCACCTGAGACGGTCAAGCAAGTTCGGAGCTTCCTTGGCTTAGCGAGCTATTGCCGCCGCTTCGTCGAGAATTTCTCCAAGGTTTCTAAACCTCTAATTGAACTCCTCAAGAAAGATAAAAAGTTCGAGTGGACCCCACAGTGCGAGTTCAGCTTTCAGGAACTGAAAAGACGCCTGACATCTGCTCCCGTACTGGTACCACCAGATTTCTCCAAGGACTTTATTATCTATTGCGACGCCTCGCGACAAGGACTAGATTGCATACTCATGCAAGATGGTCAGGTAATTGCCTATGCTTCACGGCAATTACACCCACATGAGGAAAACTATCCCACACATGATCTAGAGCTTGCAGTTGTAGTCCATGCACTCAAAACTTGGCGACATTACCTCCTCGGTAATCGTTGCGACATCTTCACCGATCACCAAAGTTTGAAATATATCTTCACCCAACCGGATTTGAATCTCAGGCAAAGACGTTGGGTCGAGTTGATCTCGGATTATGACTTAGGAATAACTTACACCCCGGGCAAAGCCAATGTCATGGCTGATGCACTAAGTCGTAAATCTTATTGTAACAACCTGATGTTACAAAAAAGTCAACCACTTCTCCACGAGGAATTTCGTAAGCTCAATCTTCATATTGTTCCTCGAGGATTCCTATCCACCCTGGTGGCGAAACCTACCCTTGCGGATCAGATCATCAAGGCACATAAGGTAGATCCGGGAATCACCCGTATTAGGAGAAACATTAAGAAAGGAGTCGCGAATTGTTTCTCCGTTGATGATCAAGGTGTCGTACACTTTGGAAACCGCTTAGTGGTTCCCAAGGCACGAAACCTGAGGCGGCTGATCCTTAAGGAAGCTCATGAATCCCCTCTCACCATTCATCCCGGTAGTACTAAAATGTATCAAGATCTATGCCAGAGGTTTTGGTGGACTAAGATGAAGAGATAAATTGCTCAATACATTGCTAATTGCGACGTTCGTAGTCGTGTTAAAGCAGAGCATCAACGGCCTGCTGGCACCCTTCAACCTTTGGCTATTCCTGAGTGGAAATGGGATAAAATCAGTATGGATTTCATTACTGGGTTTCCTAGGAGCAAGAGAGGGAATAATGCCATCTGCGTTGTGATGGACCATCTTTCCAAAGTAGCCCGTTTCCTACCTGTTCGTGAGAGTATCACCGCTAGCCAGCTAGTTGATTTATACATCTCCCGAATAGTGTCTCTTCATGGTGTCCCATTGGAAATTAACTCAGACCGTGGGAGTCTCTTCACCTCTCGATTTTGGGAAAGTTTCCAAAATGCTATGGGAACTCGTCTCTCTTTTAGCACCGCCTTCCATCCTCAATCAAGTGGTCAAGTTGAGCGAGTCAATCAAATTCTGGAAGATATGCTCCGAGCTTCTGTCATCTCATTCGGAATGGGTTGGGAGAAATGCCTTCCATTCGTGGAGTTTGCTTATAACAATAGTTATCAAGCTAGTTTGGGCACAGCTCCTTTCGAAGTTCTCTATGGACAAAAATGTTGAACGCCTCTTAACTGGTCAGAAACCGGGGAAAGACAACTCTTTGGCCCGGATATGATTCGGGAAGCAGAAGAGCAGGTTCGCGTTATTCGTGAGAAATTGAAAATAGCCCGATCTCGTCAAAAGAGCCAATATGATCGTAAACATAAGCTCATGAGATATGAAGTCGGTGAGAAGGCTTACCTTCGGGTTACTCCGTTAAAGGGAACCCATTGTTTTGGTATCAAAGGCAAATTGGATCCTCGTTACATTGGACCCTTTCACATTCTTGCCAAAGGAGGAGAAGTTGCCTACCAATTGGAACTACCTTCGCATATTTCCAGAGTTCACGATGTCTTCCACATTTCTCAACTCAGGCGTTGCTTCACGGATCCTATCCGTGGAGTGGACCATGAAATGCTTGATCTCCAAGATAACCTCTCATATCGGGAATATCCCGTTCGTATCCTTGATCAAGCCGAGCATACCACTCGATGCCATAATATCAAGTTTCTCGAGGTTCAATGGTCACACCATTCCGAGAAAGAAGCCACTTGGGAAAGGGAGGATCGTCTTCGACTCGAGTACCCCACCTTCTTCCTAGAGGATCCTAAATCTCGGGACGAGATTCTTTTGAGTGGGGGTGACTTGTCACATCGCTGTGTTAGTCATGCATTAGGATTGGTTGAACATGTGCATCATGTTTAAATTTATTTTAAATTTGAAATGGGGATGACAGAACCCCCAGCACCCCCTAGAACAACTAGGGTTTACTAAAAACTTTTTTAATGAACCTGAGATGCCCTTCTAAAATGCCCACCCTTTTTGTTTTGGGTTAAAAACTTTGACAAAAATGGTGCTCATTTTTCTAGGACATCTTAAGGTCATTGGATTAATTCTTATAGTATTTGCATTTGCGCATTTAAATGCTATAAAATATTTTAAATGCTCAAATAATCATAAACTAAAATGTTTGCTGTTTGATATATTCTAAGCAGTAGCCATGATTAATTTTATGATTTTTGGAAATGCCCTGGCATTTTTAATAAAGCCCCGAAGTTACAGAAATAATAGAATAAATGAAAAACAGAAAAAGAGAGAGAGAGAACAGAGACTTACCTGGCGCAGCCCACCTAGCCCACCAGCTCGGCCCAGTCCACTGGCTCGCGCCAGTCATCCTCCTCCTCTCGCTAGGAGGACGAGAGGCGCGTGGCCGGCGCCCGCGGCCACACGCCGGCCACCTCCTGCTTCCGCCGACGCCCCGGACGCGTCTACGAGTGCCACGCCGACCCCCTGGACCCTTCGACCGCTCCACTCTCCCCCCGGTCTCGCCTCTCTCGCTCTCTCCCCCGAAGCAGGGCACACCCGTCGCCGCCGAGAAGCACCACCGCAGCCACCGCCGTCCACTCGCTGCCTCGCCGTCCCAAGAAGTTCTGCCGTCGTCCACTGCTTCGCCTCGACCCATCCCCGAACGCTCGCTCACCCCGTAGACGCTGCACCGAGCTCGTCTTCAACCTCGGTCGTCGGAGATCCCCCTCGCCGCCCCGCTCGCTCCAGCTCTTCCTCGAGCTTGCCGTTCGCTCCCCTGCAACCGCAGCGAGCTACTGACCCTTCTCCCCCTCTCTGTTCTAGCCCTCGTGCACCGTACGCGCCGCCTCAAGTTCGCCCGCATGCACCGCCGCCTGTGCTCGCAGCCGACGAGTCTCCGACCATCTAATGATTCGGTCGTCATGCCCAGCTTCGTCCCCGCGCCGCGTAGAGCACGTACGTGCCCCGCTTGAGCCACCACGACCGTCACAACGACGACCCCGACCTCACCCGAGCCCCGGCGACCGCCAAGGTCGACACCGGCGACGACTCCGGCCACCCCAGGCCCAACCACCCATACCTCTCGACGCGGACGAGTGCCCGCATCACTTAGATGCCCTCCGCCGGCCATTTGGTCGCCGGAGGAAGAAACCCGCACCCCTCCATCGTCCCTGGCCTTGCGGGCGACGAGCCCCGGGTCAACTCCAGCGAGTTTGACCCGGGTTGACCCCAGTTTGATTTTCCCCCGACTCACTGACGTGTTGGCCCGAGGCCACTAATTAAACTAGGTTAGCATTAGTTTAACACTAACTAAATTTAGTTAGTTAGTTGACACTGACAGATGGGACCCACAGGTTAGGGTTGACCTGGACCGTCTCAGTTGACCACTGACATCACACTAACGTTAGGCTGACGCAGTAAATCCTTTTCTGGATTTATTCTTTAATAGGAAATTCCAGAAAATAGCCAAAACTTCTAAAAATCATAGAAAATCAACCATAGCTCCAAATCAAACAAATTATATATGAAAAACGATCAGAAAAATTCAATATATCCATCTGTAATGGTTTCATGCATGACAAAACAAGTTAACCATGCTGTTTAAGCAAAATAAAATAATGCACTAATAAGGCTATGTTAAATGAACTAACATTTGAATCTTTGATTCAAATGAGTTCATTCCTTTCTTTTTTAGCTTGCATTAGGCCAAGACACATTCATTTTTGCCACGTCATAGCATGCGTCATATTGTTGCATATTGTCATGTGTCTTTCGTGGTAGGTTCTGCCTCCGAGGATAACCCCGAGTATCCGTCTGAAGGGCAGTACCCTACTACCACTACATCAGGCAAGCAACCCATTGATCATTCCGATACAAACCCATGTTCTCGCTTCTGCTCTTGTTTACTGCATTAAGACAACACGATTCAAACTGCTGTGTGTTACGGTAGTTGAACCCTTATCCTCTGCATGACCTGTCATTGCCACAGTACCTAGATGAAACCCACTAGCATGTGTAGGAGTTGATTGAGCCATGTATGTGTTTCCTACCTTGCTATGCCTTCTATGCTTAGAGTTGTGTCAGGTCTGGTTCATCTGGGTGATGGGCTAGAGTGAAATGATTATGTCGGTAATGTGAGGGATGTGTTGAACATGATTTGGTAAAGGTATCGATGAGAGGCCATGTAGGAGTACATGGTGGGTTGTTTCATTGAGGCCGTCCATAAGAACTGAGATCTGTATGTGTGATTTGAGATTCAGTTACTACCATACATTGGGCCCGAAACCAATGGACCCTCTCAGCTTCTTATTCACCCTAGTACTCTATCCAGGAGTTGCAATTAGTTTCTGGTGTTTGTAGGTTATGTGTTGGCAGTCGTGCGTAGCGCTGACCCTAGGGGTGGGCTATGTTGCGGTAGATACACCGTGGCACGGTGTACCGAGTCACCCGTTTGGTGTCTCGGGAACCCTGTTCACATCTTTCGGGGCCGTATGTGGAAACCTCGGCCGGACTCCCTGCGGATGGAACCTGGATAGGCGATAAACCTGGACTAGAGGCTTCAGTGTTTAGGTAGGCCGTGGCCGACACCCTCGTTGGGCTTCCGCTTGAAGGTTGCCGAGTACATGTCGTGTAAACGGCGGCAAGTGGTGAAAGCGTGTATGAAGAAGTACACCCCTGCAGGGTATAAAACTATTCGAATAGCCACGTCTGCGGTAAAGGACTACTTGGTTGCCTATACAGTTCATAGACAAGTTAATGGATACTACTAAAAGACTCAAGATAAGTGTGAGTACCGAGGATGGACCTCTCGTAGGATGACGAGGGAGGATCCCCGGTGGAGTATTGTGTTGGTGAGTAGTGGACTCGTGTGTGAAAACTATTTTACTAGTGGAGTCCCGTAGGATAGCTTAGCCAAGAGTCAAAGCTGGCTTGCTGCAATAACTCCACCACCTTCTTGAGAACGAGCATGTATAGTAGGTTCTAATGTAAGACTTGCTGAGTACCTTTGTACTCATGTTTGCTTAATTACTATTTTCAGACGACAACACCGTCCCCTCCGATGGGTTTTATGTAGACCTTGATGTCGACGAGTGGCTAGCCACCCAGGTGGTGATCCTGGCCATGGAGGGCCCTATGTAGATAGACAGGCTTCGAGAAGCCTTCTTTCTTTCTAGTGTCTGTACTCAGACTATTTGCTTCCGCATGTGCTTGTATGCTTGTATGACTTGACTGTTGGGTCATGTGACCCCTATCTGTATGAACATGTTATGTATGGCTCTCTGGAGCCTTAAAATCAAGTACTTGAGTTGTAGAGTTTTGTTGTGATGCCATGTTGTATTTGCACATATTGAGCATATTGTGTGTATGATTGAAATGCTTGGTATGTGTGGGATCCGACAATCTAGTTGTTTATCCTTGGCAGCCTTTCTTATGGGGAAATGTAGTCTAGTGCTCCTCGAGCCATAGTAGTCCGCTACAGCCCGGTTCACCAAAGTCCTGCTACCCTAGCACTACTGCTCAGGACACTTGACTGGCCGGCATGTGTTTCACTTTGTTCCTATGTCTGTCCCTTAGGGGAAATGTCACGCGGTGAGATCCGAGTCCTGCCTAGCCTGCTACAGCCCGGGTTCCCCGGAGTCCTGTTAGCCCAGTGCTACAACTCGGATTCACACGCTGATGACCGACATGCTCGATATGATTCGCGTATGCCTGTCTCCATAGGTCTGTGCCGCTTTGGGTTCGCGACTAGCCATGTCGACCCGGGTTGTCTGTCATATGGATGCTAGCGACACTATCATATACGTGAGCCAAAAGGAGCAAATGGTTCCGAGCCATGGTAAGGCGACACCCGTGGGGATACCGTGCGTGAGGCCGCAATGTGATATGAGGTGTTACCGGCTAGATCGATGTGACTTGGAATCGGGGTCCTGACGGCGTTGGCATCAGAGTCGGACTGCCTGTAGGTTCGTTGAGCCAAACTGGTCGATGTCGAGTCTAGAAATGCTTTAGTTATATGTAGGGGAATTGATTGTGGGAGGGAACGTAAGGATCTTTTACTCCTTTACCTTATGCCCTCTGATCTGAGTCATTCTCTTCTCATTCAACATGGGTTAAGGACTAGGCTCCCTTCTTCTATCAGGTTCACGTGTTACTAATCCGTAGTAGCTTATAGGATTGTTGTTACAAGCCTCAATACAGTTTCTACTACTTTTAGTTTGTTGCCAGTTGAATCAGAACCTTGATATGATGTTGTTGAGCGGTATTGCAAACTGTTGTGGATGTCTCAAATCTTTTTCTGAGCATTTACAGCTGTTATGCTGTCCAATTTTCCCTCGAAATTCTAATGTCTTTGCATTGTGGTTGTGCTTTCAGATTGCCACTCGTGCTCAAACCAAGTGGTTCGCCTGACCCGGTGCCTCGATGTGCCCGGTCATACTGCTATGTTAGTCTGGGTAATGATCGAGACGTGTTACCATTGGTATCCCGAATACATTGTCGAAGAGCAGTTCAGAGACTTCAACCAAAGCGAGTACCTCTGTACCGTCAGGATATATCCCTCTTATCCTGGAACCACTGAGCCCCTTCACTGTTCCTACGGACTCGGGGTTACTGTTGACATGGCTGTGCAGGATGCTGCCTATTCCATGATGACCATCATGCGAGTCCGGACTGGCCTGCTTCGGAACACCGACTTCCGTTATATGCCAGCTTCACTTTTGGGAGCGCAAGGGTATCTCCAGGCTATCTATGCTGACCCCACACATGAGGAGTCACTACTCCGCACCACTGCTGAGATGCTCGAGGATAAGGACCGCGGAAATCGGGCCTTGCGTATGGAGCTTTTTAACTCTCGTGCTGATCACTGGGCCACTTTGACTCGGTTTGCACCGGCGGTACATGCATGATACATGGATCTGAGGGATCTGTACCCTGTACGGTCTGGATTTCCAGATTGTATGGAGTGGCGCGATGTGGGAGGCATCACCCCTCCTCGTGGTCCCCGTCTGCCACCACCTGTGGGACCAAGGCCACATCCGAGTCCCTTTGGTCCGCAGGCTCCGCCGGACCGTCTGTTCCCAGATGATCATGTTCCACTTCCAGGTTTTGGTGGCGACTTCTATGAGGATTACTACGGAGCCGTCTGAGCTAGTAGTAGTTTCACTAGTATTGTAGTAGTTGTATTCTCCACAGTCCTGCGTGACCGTGGGATATGACTCGGTGTGTATCACTCTCCGAAGGTGTAGGAAAATAATGTATAGGAGCTTGGAATGCCTTCAATGAGATGTAATGTCTTTCACCGTAGTTGTACTCTAGCCTGGGCTTGTACTAAACTATGTACGGTGTGTATGACCAATGGTATATATATGGCAGTTTCTATATTACCATGTCGTGCAATGAACATCTTAGCATTCCATGTTATCCATTACATTCTGCACTTCCTTACTAAGTTTGTGCCATCCTTATCTAAACCATTGACTTGTTTTCTCCTAGGATGGTCAACACCCGCAGCAACCCTGCTGCCCCGGATCAGGGGGAAGCCAGTGCAGCTAGGGGTGAAAAACTGCCTCACCCGCCTTCTCTGGCCGAAGTGATGTTGGAGGCGGAAAGAAACAAGTGTGAGACTAACCGCTTGCTAGAGAGGATTGAGCAGAACACTGCACGCCATCAGCGAAATGACTTGGTGTCAATCAATGACTTTATCAAGCTGTACCCACCAAAGTTTAACCATTTTGTCAAGCCCCTCGACGTGGATGACTGGCTTCGCAACATCACCCACAAGCTACGTTCTGCCAACGTAGCCGAAGCTAATAAGGTTACTTATGCTGCCTATCACCTCGAAGGCCCTGCTAGCCTTTGGTGGGGAAATTTTGAAGCTATGCGCCCGGTCGGACAAATCACTACTTGGGCTGAATTCAGTGAGGCTTTCCGTGAGCATCACATTCCGGAAGGTCTCATGGATCGCAAGAGGGAAGAGTTCGGCAATTTGACCCAAGGAAGACTGACTGTGGATGCATATAGCCGTGAATTTGGGAATTTGGCACGATATGCTCCTGAAGAGGTATCCACCGACGCTAAGAAGCAGGCAAGGTTCCGCAAGGGCCTTAGTCCTGAGCTTTGCCGTGATCTTCGTCTGCATGAGTGCACCTCCTTTCAGAAGTTGGTCAATAAAGCCATCAGTGCTGAGACAGGCCAGTCTGATTATGATGCTTCACGCAAGCACTTTCGTGATTTTGGCTCTTCATCCGGCTCTGGGTCTCGGAAGCGCCGGGTGTGGATTCCAAGCACGGCACTGCCACCCAGGTTCATTCCAAGGCCATCCTTTGAGGCGCCTCATCCCAACCAGCAGTTTGCACCGCCCAAGCCCTATGGTGGCCCCACTGCTAATGCTGCTCCACTCCCCAATGTTGTGACATGTTTCAAGTGTGGAGAGTCGGGTCACTATAGTCGAGAGTGTCCCCAGAACAACAACCCCAGTGAGTTTGGAAAGTCTGTTGGCCGTGGTAAGCCAGCGGGAAAGACATTCTATGCCATGCTGGTCACCACTACACGTGGCCATGTCAACTATGTTTCAGCTGAGGAGGCTCATGAGGATCCTAACGTCGTCCTTGGTACGCTCCTTGTTAATTGCCATCCGGCTTCTGTTCTTTTTGATACTGGAGCATCTCATTCATTCATATCCGAGAACTATGCTCGATTGCATAACACGACATTCTGTGACATGCCCACTTCCATGGTAATTCAAACTCCGGGTTCCAAATGGCAAACTTCTAGAGTAAGCCATGGGAACGAAATTCTTGTTCATAGACTTGTCTTCCTTGCATCCTTAATAGCTCTTAAGTCCTCAGACATTAACATCATCTTGGGTATAGACTGGATGTCAGCTCATTATGCTAAGATTGATAGTGCCACTACAACCGTTCAATTTACTCACCCATCGGGCAAGACAGTCAATGTCTTAACTCGAGTGGCCAAGCGCCAGCTTTACTCCCTAAATGCCAACACCCTTCCAGACCTTGAGGATATTCCGGTAGTCCGAGACTTTCCGGATGTCTTTCCAGAAGAACTGCCAGGTGTTCCACCTGACAGGGATATCGAATTTGTGATAGACCTTGTTCCAGGAACCGTTCCAATTTCTAGGAGACCCTATAAGATGGCACCCTTAGAACTAGCCGAGCTTAAGAACCAACTCGATGAGTCCTTGAAAAAGGGTTTCATCCGTCCTAGTTCCTCTCCTTGGGCTTGCCCCGTCCTCTTTGTCAAGAAGAAGGATGGAACAGATCGGATGGTTGTAGATTACCGACCTGTCAACTTGGTCACCATCAAGAACAAGTATCCGCTTGCCAGGATCAACGATCTGTATGATCAGCTTGCTGGATCCTTAGTCTTTTCCAAGATGGATTTGAGGTTGGGCTACCATCAAATCAAAATCAGAAACGAGGACATTCCCAAAACGGCCTTTGTTACTCGCTATGGCCAATACGAGTACATTGTTATCTCCTTCGGTTTAACCAATGCCCCAGCCACCTTCTCTTTGTTAATGAACTCAGTCTCCATGGAGTATTTAAATAAATTCGTCGTAGTTTACCTCGATGACATACTCATCTACTCCAAGAATGAAGAGGAACACGCGAAACATCTAAGGCTGGTGTTGACGAAACTTCGAGAGCATCGCCTTTATGCCAAATTCTCCAAGTGTGAATTTTGGTTGCCAGAAGTGACCCATCTAGGCCATTTAATCTCTGGTAAGGGTATTGCTATCAATCCCGAGCGAGTTCAAGCCGTCCTTTATTGGACTCCACCTGAGACGGTCAAGCAAGTTCGGAGCTTCCTTGGCTTAGCGAGCTATTGCCGCCGCTTCGTCGAGAATTTCTCCAAGGTTTCTAAACCTCTAATTGAACTCCTCAAGAAAGATAGAAAGTTCGATTGGACCCCACAGTGCGAGTTCAGCTTTCAGGAACTGAAAAGACGCGTGACATCTGCTCCCGTACTGGTACCACCAGATTTCTCCAAGGACTTTATTATCTATTGCGACGCCTCGCGACAAGGACTAGGTTGCATACTCATGCAAGATCATCAGGTAATTGCCTATGCTTCACGGCAATTACACCCACATGAGGAAAACTATCCCACACATGATCTAGAGCTTGCAGATGTAGTCCATGCACTCAAAACTTGGCGACATTACCTCCTCGGTAATCATTGTGAGATCTTCACCGATCACCAAAGTTTGAAATATATCTTCACCCAACTGGATTTGAATCTCAGTCAAAGAAGTTGGGTCGAGTTGGTCTTGGATTACGACTTAGGAATAACTTACACCCTGGGCAAAGCCAATGTCATGGCTGATGCGCTAAGTCGTAAATCTTATTGTAACAACCTGATGTTACAACAAAGTCAACCACTTCTCCACGAGGAATTTTGTAAGCTCAATCCTCACATTGTTCCTCGAGGATTCCTATCCACCCTGGTGGTGAAACCTACCCTTACGGATCAGACCATCAAGGCACAGAAGGTAGATCCAGGAATCTCCCATATTAGGAGAAACATTAAGAAAGGAGTCGCGAATTGTTTCTCCATTGATGATCAAGGTGTCGTATACTTTGGAAACCGCTTAGTGGTTCCCAAGGCACGAAACCTGAGGCGGCTGATCCTTAAGGAAGCTCATGAATCCCCTCTCACCATTCATCCCGCTAGTACTAAAATGTATCAAGATCTACGCCAGAGGTTTTGGTGGACTAGGATGAAGAGAGAAATCGCTCAATACATTGCTAATTGCGACGTTTGTCGTCATGTTAAAGCAGAGCATCAACGGCCTGCTGGCACCCTTCAACCTTTGGCTATTCCTGAGTGGAAATGGGATAAAATCAGTATGGATTTCATTACTGGGTTTCCCAGGACCAAGAGAGGGAATAATGCCATCTTTGTCGTGATCGACCGTCTTTCCAAAGTAGCCCATTTCCTACCTGTTCGTGAGAGTATCACCGCTAGCCAGCTAGCTGATTTATACATCTCCCAAATAGTGTCTCTTCATGGTGTCCCATTGGAAATTAACTCAGACCGTGGGAGTCTCTTCACCTCTCGATTTTGGGAAAGTTTCCAAAATACTGTGGGAACTCGTCTCTCTTTTAGAACCGCCTTCCATCCGCAATCAAGTGGTCAAGTAGAGCGAGTCAATCAAATTCTGGAAGATATGCTCCAAGCTTCTGTCATCTCATTCGGAATGGGTTGGGAGAAATGCCTTCCATTCGCGGAGTTTGCTTATAACAATAGTTATCAAGCTAGTTTGGGCAAAGCTCCTTTCGAAGTTCTCTATGGACGAAAATGTCGAACGCCTCTTAACTGGTCAGAAACCGGGGAAAGACAACTCTTTGGCCCGGATATGATTCAGGAAGCAGAAGAGCAGGTTCGCGTTATTCGTGAGAAATTGAAAACAGCCCAATCACGTCAAAAGAGTCAATATGATCATAAACATAAGCTCTTGACTTATGAAGTCGGCGAGAAGTCTTACCTTCGGGTTACTCCGTTAAAGGGAACCCATCGTTTTGGTATCAAAGGCAAATTGGCTCCTCGTTACATTGGACCCTTTCGCATTCTTGCCAAATGAGGAGAAGTTGCCTACCAATTGGAACTACCTTCGCATATTTCCAGAGTTCACGATGTCTTCCACGTTTCTCAACTCAGGCGTTGCTTCGCGGATCCTATCCGTGGAGTGGACCACGAAACGCTTGATCTCCAGGATAACCTCTCATATCGGGAATATCCCGTTCGTATCCTTGATCAAGCCGAGCGTACCACTCGACGCCATAATATCAAGTTTCTCAAGGTTCAATGGTCACTCCATTCCGAGAAAGAAGCCACTTGGGAAAGGGAGGATCGTCTTCGACTCAAGTACCCCACCTTCTTCCCGGAGGATCCTAAATCTCGAGACGAGATTCTTTTGAGTGGGGGTGATTTGTCACATCCCTGTGTTAGTCATGCATTAGGATTGGTTGAACATGTGCATCATGTTTAAATTTATTTTAAATTTGAAATGGGGATGACAGAACCCCTAGCACCCCCCCGGAACAACTAGGGTTTACTAAAAACTTTTTCAATGAACCTGAAATGCCCTTCTAAAAAGCTCACCCTTTTTGTTTTGAGTTAAAACCTTTGACAAAAATGGTGCTCATTTTTCTAGGACATCTTAAGGACATTGGATTAATTCTTATAGTATTTGCATTTGGACATTTAAATGCTATAAAATATTTTAAATGCTCAAATAATCATAAACTAAAATGTTTGTTGTTGGCTATATTCTAAGCAGTAGCCATGATTAATTTTATGATTTGTGGAAATGCCCTGGCATTTTTAATAAAGACCTGAAGTTACAGAAATAATAGAATAAATGAAAAACAGAAAAAGAGAGAGAGAACAGAGACTTACCTGGCGCAGCCCACCTAGCCCACCAGTTCGGCCCAGTCCACTGGCTCGCGCCAGTCATCCTCCTCCTCTCGCCAAGAGGACGAGAGGCACGTGGCCGGCGCCCGCGGCCACACGCCGGCCACCTCCTGCTTCCGCCGACGCCCTGGACGCGCCTACGAGTGCCATGCCGACCCCCTGGACCCCTCGACCGCTCCACTCTCCCCCTGTCTCGCCTCTCTCGCTCTCTCCCCCGAAGCAGGGCGCAGCCGTCGCCACCGACAAGCACCACCGCAGCCACCGCCGTCCACTTGCTGCCTCGCCGTGCCAAGAAGTTCTGTCGTCGTCCACTGCTTCGCCTTGACCCATCCCCGAGCGCTCGCTCGCCCCGGAGACGCTGCACCGAGCTCGTCTTCAACCTCGGTCGCCAGAGATCCCCCTCGCCGCCCCGCTCGCTCCAGCTCTTCCCCGAGCTCGCCGTTCGCTCCCCTGCAACCGCAGTGAGCTACTGACCCTTCTCCCCCTCTCCGTTCTAGCCCTCGTGCACCGTACGCGCCGCCTCGAGTTTGCTCGCACGCACCACTGTCTGTGCTCGCCGCCGACGAGTCTCTGACCATCTAATGGTCCGGCCATCGTGCCAAGCTTCCTCCCCGCGCCGCGCAGAGCACGTACGTGCCCCGCTTGAGCCACCACGACCGTTACAACGACGACCCCTGCCTCACCCGAGCCCCGGCGACCGCCAAGGTCGACGCCAGCGACGACTCCGGCCACCCCAGGCCCAACCACCCATACCACTCGACGCGGACGAGTGCCCGTGTCACTTAGATGCCCTCCGCCGGCCATTTGGTTGCCGGAGGAAGAAACCCGCACCCCTCTGCCGTCCCTGGCCTTGCCGGCGACGAGCCCCGAGTCAACTCCGGCGAGTTTGACCCGGGTTGACCCCAGTTTGATTTTCCCCTGACTCACTCACATGTAGGCCCGAGGCCACTAATTAAACTAGGTTAGCATTAGTTTAACACTAACTAAATTTAGTTAGTTAGTTGACACTGACAGATGGGACCCATAGGTTAGGGTTGACCTGGACCATCTCAGTTGACCGCTGACGTCACACTGACGTCAGGCTGACGCAGTAAATCCTTTTCTGGATTTATTCTTTAATAGGAAATTCCAGAAAATAGCCAAAACTTCTAAAAATCATATAAAATCAACCATAGCTCCAAATCAAACAAATTATATATGAAAAATGATCAGAAAAATTCAATCTATCCATCTATAATGGTTTCATGCATGACAAACAAGTTAACCTTGCTGTTTAAGCAAAATGAGATAATGCACTAATAAGGCTATGTTAAATGAACTAACATTTCAATCTTTGATTCAAATGAGTTCATTCCTTTCTCTTTTAGCTTGCATTAGGCCAAGACATTCATTTTTGACATGTCATAGCATGCATCATATTGTTGCATATTGTCATGTGTTGATTATGTTCAGTGTGTCTTTCGTGGTAGGTTCTGCCTCCGAGGATAACCCCGAGTATCCATCTGAAGGGCAGTACCCTACTACCACTACATCAGGCAGGCAACCCATTGATCATTCCAATACAAACCCATGTTCTCGCGTCTGCTCTTGTTTACTGCATTAAGACAACACGATTCAAACTGTTGTGTGTTACGGTAGTGGAACCCTTATCCTCTGCATGACCTGTCATTGCCACAATAACTAGATGAAACCCACTAGCATGTGTAGGAGTTGATTGAGCCATGTATGTGTTTCCTACCTTGCTATGCCTGCTATGCTTAGAGTTGTGTCAGGTATGGTTCATCTGGGTGATGGGCTAGAGTGAAATGATTATGTCGGTAATGTGAGGGATGTGTTGAACATAATTTGGTAAAGGTGTCGATGAGAGGCCATGTAGGAGTACATGGTGGGTTGTTTCATTGAGGCCGTCCATAAGAACTAAGATCTGTATGTGTGATTTGAGATTCAGTTACTACCATACATTGGGCCCGAAACCAATGGACCCTCTCGGCTTCTTATTCACCCTAGTACTCTGTCCAGGAGTTGCAATTAGTTTCTGGTGTTTGTAGGTTATGCGTTGGCGGCCGCGCGTAGCGCTGACCCTAGGGGTGGGCTATGTTGCGGTAGACACACCATGGAACGGTGTACCGAGTCACCCGTTTGGTGTCTCGGGAACCCTGTTCACATTGTTCGGGGCCGTATGTGGAAACCTCGGCCGGACTCCCTACTGATGGAACCTGGATAGGCGATAAACCTGGACTAGAGGCTTGAGTGTTTAGGTAGGCTGTGGTCGACACCCTCGTTGGGCTTCCGCTTGAAGGTTGTCGAGTACATGTCATGTAAACGGTGGTAAGTGGTGAAAGCGTGTATGAAGAAGTACACCCCTGCAGGGTATAAAACTATTCGAATAGCCGCGTCCGCGGTAAAGAACTACTTGGTTGCCTATACAGTTCATAGACAAGTTAATGTATTCTACTAAAAGACTCAAGATAAGTGTGAGTACCGAGGATGGCCCTCTCGTAGGATGACGAGGGAGGATCCCCGGTGGAGTATTGTGTTGGTGAGTAGTGGACTCGTGTGTGAAAACTATTTTACTAGTGGAGTCTCGTAGGATAGCTTAGCCAAGAGTCAAAGCTGGCTTGCTGCAATAACTCAACCACCTTCTTGAGAACGAGCATGTATAGTAGGTTCTGATGTAAGTCTTGCTGAGTACCTTTGTACTCATGTTTGCTTAATTACTGTTTTCAGACGACAACACCGCCCCCTCCGATGGGTTTTATGTAGACCTTGATGTCGACGAGTGACTAGCCACCCAGGTGGTGATCCTGGCCATGGAGGGCCCTATGTAGATAGACAGGCTTCAAGAAGCCTTCTTTCTTTCTAGTGTCTGTACTCAGACTATTTTCTTCCGCATGTGCTTGTATGCTTGTATGACTTGATTGTCGGGTCATGTCACCCCTATCTGTATGAACATGTTATGTATGGCTCTCTGGAGCCTTTAAATCAAGTACTTGAGTTGAAGAGTTTTGTTGTGATGCCATGTTGTATTTGCACATATCGAGCATATTGTGTGTATGATTGAAATGCTTGGTATGTGTGGGATCCGACAATCTAGTTGTTTATCCTTGGCAGCCTTTCTTATGGGGAAATGTAGTCTATTGCTCCTCAAGCCATAGTAGTCCGCTACAGCCCGGTTCACCGGAGTCCTGCTACCCTAGCACTACTGCTCAGGACACCTGACTGGCCGGCATGTGTTTCACTTTGTTCCTATGTCTGTCTCTTCGGGGAAATGTCACGCGGTGACATCATGAGTCCTGCCTAACCTGCTACAGCCCGGGTTCCCCGGAGTCCTGTTAGCCCAATGCTACAGCCCGGATTCACAAGCTGAAGACCGACATGCTCGATATGATTCGCGTATGCCTGTCTCCATAGGTCTGTGCCGCTTTGGGTTCACGACTAGCCATGTTGACCCGGATTCTCTGTCATATGGATGCTAGTGACACTATCATATATGTGAGCAAAAGACGCAAACGGTCCCGGGCCATGGTAAGGTGACACCCGTGGGGATACTGTGCGTGTGGCCGCAATGTGATATGAGGTGTTACCGGCTAGATCGATGTGACTTGGAATAGGGGTCCTGACGGCGTTGGCATCAGAGCCGGACTGCCTGTAGGTTCGTTGAGCCAAACTGGTCGATGTCGAGTCTAGAAATGCTTTAGTTATATGTAGGGGAATTGATTGTGGGAGGGAACGTAAGGATCTTTTACTCCTTTACCTTATGCCCTCTGATCTGAGTCATTCTCTTCTCATTCAACATGGGTTAAGGACTAGGCTCTCTTCTTCTATCAGGTTCACGTGTTACTAATCCGTAGTAGCTTATAGGATTGTTGTTACAAGCCTAAGTACAGTTTCTACTACTTTCAGTATGTTGCCAGTTGAATCAGAACCTTGATATGATGTTGTTGAGCGGTATTTCAAACTGTTGTGGATGTCTCAAATCTTCTTCTGAGCATTTACAGCTGTTATGCTGTCTAATTTTCCCTAGAAATTCTAATGTCTTTGCATTGTGGTTGTGCTTTCAGATGGCCACTCGTGCTCAAAACCAAGTGGTTCGCCTGACCCGGTGCCTCGATGTGCCCGGTCATACTGCTATGTTAGTCTGGGTAATGATCGAGACGGGTTACCATTGGTATCTCGAATACATTGTCAAAAAGCAATTCAGAGACTTCAACCAGAGCCAATACCTCTGTACTGTCAGGATATATCCCTCTTATCCTAGAGTCACTAAGCCCCTTCACTGTTCCTATGGACTCAGGGTTACTGTTGAGATGGCTGTGCAGGATGCTGCCTATTCCATGATGACCATCATGCGAGTCCGGACTGGCCTGCTTCGGAACACCGACTTCCATTATATGCCAGCTTCACTTCCGGGAGCGCAAGGGTATCTCCAGGCTATCTATGCTGACCCCACACACGAGGAGTCATTACTCCGCAACACTGCTGAGATGCTCGAGGATAAGGACCGTGAAAATCGGGCCTTGCATATGGAGCTTTTTAACTCTCGTGCTGATCACTGGGCCACTTTGACTCGGTTTGCACCGGAGGTATGGGCAGGATACATGGATCTGAGGGATCTGTACCCTGTACAATCTGGATTGCCAGATTGTATGGAGTGGCACGATGTGGGAGGCATCACCCCTCCTCGTGGTTCCCGTCTGCCACCACCTGTGGGACCAAGGCCACACCCGAGTCCCTTTGGTCCGCAGGCTCCGCAGGCTCCGCAGGACCGTCTGTTCCTAGATGATCAAGTTCCACTTCCAGGTTTGGTGGCGCCTTCTATGAGGATTACTACGGAGCCGTCTGAGCTAGTAGTAGTTTCACTAGTATTGTAGTAGTTGTATTCTCCATAGTCCTGCGTGACCGTGGGATATGACTTGGTGTGTATCACGCTCCGAAGGTGTAGGAAAATAATGTATAGGAGCTTGGAATGCCTTCGATGAGATGTAGTGTCTTTCACCGTAGTTGTACTCTAGCCTGGGCTTGTACTAAACTATGTACGGTGTGTATGACCAATAGTATATATATGGCAGTTTCTATATTACCATGTCGTGTAATGAACATCTTAGCATTCCATGTTATCCATTACATTCTGCACTTCCTTGCTAAGTTTGTGCCATCCTTATCTAAACCGTTGACTTGTTTTCTCCTAGGATGGTCAACACCCGCAGCAACCCTGCTGCCCCGGAGCAGGGGGAAGCCAGTGCAGCTAGGGGTGAAAATCGGCCTCACCCGCCTTCTCTGGCCGAAGTAATGCTAGAGGCGGAAAGAAACAAGCATGAGACTAACCGCTTGCTAGAGAGGATTGAGCAGAACACTGCACGCCATCAGCAAAATGACTTGGTGTCAATCAATGACTTTATCAAGCTGTACCCACCAAAGTTTAACCACTCCGTCAAGCCCCTCGACGCGGATGACTGGCTTCGCAGCATCACCCACAAGCTACGTTCTGCCAACATAGCCAAAGCTGATAAGGTTACTTATGCTGCATATCACCTCGAAGGCCCTGCTAGCCTTTGGTGGGGAAATTTTGAAGCTATGTGCCCGGTCGGCCAAATCACTACTTGGGCTGAATTCAGTGAGGCTTTCCGTGAGCATCACATTCCGGAAGGTCTCATGGATCACAAGAGGGAAGAGTTCTGCAATTTCACCCAGGGAAGACTGACTATGGATGCATATAGCCGTGAATTTGGGAATTTGGCACGATATGCTCCTGAAGAGGTATCCACCGATGCTAAGAAGCAGGCAAGGTTCCGCGAGGGCCTTAGCCCTGAGCTTCTCCGTGATCTTCGTCTGCACGAGTGCGCCTCCTTTCAGAAGTTGGTCAATAAAGCCATCAGTGTTAAGACAGGCCAGTCTGATTATGACGCTTCACGCAAGCACTCTCGTGATTTTGGCTCTTCATCCGGCTCTGGGTCTCAGAAGTGCCGGGTGTGGATTCCAAGCACGGCACTGCCACCCAGGTTCATTCCGAGGCCATCCTTTGAGGCGCCTTGTCCCAACCAGCAGTTTGCACCACCCAAGCCCTATGGTGGCCCCGCTGCTAATGCTGCTCCACGCCCCAATGTTGTGACATGTTTCAAGTGTGGAGAGCCGGGTCACTATAGTCGAGAGTGTCCCCAGAACAACAACCCCAATCAGTCTGGAAAGTCCGCTGGCCGTGGTAAGCCAGCGGGAAAGACATTCTACGCCAAGCCGGTCACCACTGCACGTGGCCATGTCAACTATGTTTCAGCCGAGGAGGCTCATGAGGATCCTAACGTCGTCCTTGGTACGCTCCTTGTTAATTGCCATCCGACATCTGTTCTTTTCGATACTGGAGCATCTCATTCATTCATATTCGAGAACTATGCTCGATTGCATAACATGACATTGTGTGACATGCCCACTTCCATGGTAATTCAAACTCCGGGTTCCAAATGGCAAACTTCTAGAGTAAGCCATGGGAACGAAATTCTTGTTCATAGACTTGTCTTCCTTGCATCCTTAATAGCTCTTAATGTTGGAAATATGCCCTAGAGGCAATAATAAAAGTGTTATTATTATATTTCTTTGTTCATGATAATAGTCTTTTATTCATGCTATAACTGTATTATCCGGAAATCTTAATACACGTGTGAATACATAGACCACAATATGTCCCTAGTGAGCCTCTGGTTGACTAGCTCGTTGTGATCAACAGATAGTCATGGTTTCCTGGCTATGTACATTGGATGTCGTTGATAACGGGATCACATCATTAGGAGAATGATGTGATGGACAAGACCCAATCCTAAGACTAGCACAAAAGATCGTGTAGTTCATTTGCTAGAGCTTTGCCAATGTCAAGTATCTCTTCCTTCGACCATGAGAGCGTGTAACTCCTGGATACGTAGGAGTGCTTTGGGTGTATCAAACGTCACAACGTAACTAGGTGACTATAAAGGTGCACTACAGGTATCTCCGAAAGTATCTATTGTTTTATGCGGATCGAGACTGGGATTTGTCACTCCGTGTAAACGGAGAGGTATCTCTGGGCCCACTCGGTAGGACATCATCATAATGTGCACAATGTGACCAAGGGGTTGATCACGGGATGTTGTGTTACGGAACGAGTAAAGAGACTTGCCGGTAACGAGATTGAACAAGGTATCGGTATACCGACGATCGAATCTCGGGAAAGTACAATACCGCTAGACAAAGGGAATTGAATACGGGATTGATTAAGTCCTTGACATCGTGGTTCATCCGATGAGATCATCGTGGAACATGTGGGAGCCATCATGGGTATCCAGATCCCGCTGTTGGTTATTGACCGGAGAACATCTCGGTCATGTCTGCATGTCTCCCGAACCCGTAGGGTCTACACACTTAAGGTTCGATGACGCTAGGGTTATAAAGGAAGTTTGTATGTGGTTACTGAATGTTGTTCGCAGTCCCGGATGAGATCCCGGACGTCACGAGGAGTTCCGGAATGGTCCGGAGGTAAAGATTTATATATGGGAAGTCCTGTTTTGGTCACCGGAAAAGTTTCGGGCGATATCGGTAATGTACGGGGACCACCGAGAGGGTCCCGGGGGTCCACCAAGTGGGGCCACCTGCCCCAGAAGGTTGCGTGGGCCAAGTGTGGGAGGGGACCAGCCCCTAGGAGGGCTGGTGCGCCCCCCACAAGGGTGCAAGGCGCAAGGGAGAGTGGGAGGGGGCAAACCCTAATCCAGATGGGCCTTAAGGCCCATATTGGTGCGCCTCCCTCTCCTCTCCCCCCTTGGCCGCCTCCCCTTTGCCATCTAGGGCTGGCCGCACCCCTTGGGGGTGGGAAACCCTAAAGGGGGCGCAGCCCCCCCTTCCCCCTATATATAGATGAGGTTTGGGGCTGCCATACACATGAGTTCTATCCCTCTTGGTGCAGCCCTACCTCTCTCCCTACTCCTCCTCTCCCATGGTGCTTAGCGAAGCCCTGCTGGATTGCCACGCTCCTCCATCACCACCACGCCGTTGTGCTGCTGTTGGATGGAGTCTTCCTCAACCTCTCCCTCTCTCCTTGCTGGATCAAGGCGTGGGAGACATCGTCGAGCTGTACGTGTGTTGAACGCGGAGGTGCCGTCCGTTCGGCACTAGGATCATCGGTGATCTGAATCACGACGAGTACGACTCCATCAACCCCGTTCACTTGAACGCTTCCGCTTAGCGATCTACAAGGGTATGTATATGCACTCTCCTTCTACTCGTTTCTGGTCTCTCCATAGATAGATCTTGGTGACACGTAGGAAAATTTTGAATTTCTGCTACGTTCCCCAACAGTGGCATCATGAGCTAGGTCTATTGCATAGATTCTTTGCACGAGTAGAACACAAAGTAGTTGTGGGCGTTGATTTTGTTCAATATGCTTACCGTTACTAGTCCAATCTTGTTTCGACGGTATTGTGGGATGAAGCGGCCCGGACCGACCTTACACGTACTCTTACGTGAGACAGGTTCCACCGATTGACATGCACTTGGTGCATAAGGTGGCTAGCGGGTGCCAGTCTCTCCCACTTTAGTCGGAACGGATTCGATGAAAAGGGTCCTTATGAAGGGTAAATAGCAATTGGCATATCACGTTGTGGTTTTGCGTAGGTAAGAAACGTTCTTGCTAGAAACCCATAGCAGCCACGTAAAACATGCAAACAACAATTAGAGGACGTCTAACTTGTTTTTGCAGGGTATGCTATGTGATGTGATATGGCCAAAAGGATGTGATGAATGATATATGTGATGTATGAGATTGATCATGTTCTTGTAATAGGATTCACGACTTGCATGTCGATGAGTATGACAACCGGCAGGAGCCATAGGAGTTGTGTTTATTTATTGTATGACCTGCGTGTCATTGAAGAACGCCATGTAAACTACTTTACTTTATTGCTAAAAAAGTTAGTCATAGAAGTAGAAGTAGTCGTTGGCGTGACAACTTCATGAAGACACGATGATGGAGATCATGATGATGGAGATCATGGTGTCATGCCGGTGACAAGATGATCATGGAGCCCCGAAGATGAAGATCAAAGGAGCTATATGATATTGGCCATATCATGTCACTACTCTATTTGATTGCATGTGATGTTTATCATGTTTATGCATCTTGTTTGCTTAGAACGACGGTAATAAATAAGATGATCCCTTACAACAATTTCAAGAAGTGTTCTCCCCTAACTGTGCACCGTTGCTACAGTTCGTCGCTTCTAAGCACCACGTGATGATCGGGTGTGATGGATTCTTACGTTCACATACAACGGGTGTAAGACAGTTTTACACAGCGAAAACACTTAGGGTTAACTTGACGAGCCTAGCATGTACAGACATGGCCTCGGAACACGGAGACCGAAAGGTCGAGCATGAGTCGTATAGCAGATACGATCAACATGAAGATGTTCACCGATGATGACTAGTCCGTCTCACGTGATGATCGGACACGGCCTAGTTGACTCGGATCATGTAATCACTTAGATGACCAGAGGGATGTCTATCTGAGTGGGAGTTCATAAGATGAACTTAATTATCTTGAACATAGTCAAAAGACCTTTTTGCAAATTATGTCGTAGCTCGCGCTTTAGTTCTACTGTTTTAGATATGTTCCTAGAGAAAATATAGTTGAAAGTTGACAGTAGCGATTATGCGATCAGTAGAAAGCTTATGTCCTTAATGCACCGCTTAGTGTGCTGAACCCCAAACATCGTTTGTGGATGTTTCGAACATCGAACATACACGTTTTGATAACTACGTGATAGTTCAGTTAAATGGTTTAAGTAGAGGCACCAAAGACGTTTTCGAAACGTCACGGAACATATGAGATGTTTCGAGGGCTGAAATTGGGATTTCAGGCTCATGCCCACGTCAAGAGGTATAAGACCTCCGACGATTTTCTTAGCCTGCAAACTCAGGAGAGAAGCTCAATTGTTGAGCTTGTGCTCAGATTGTCTGAGTGCAACAATCACTTGAATCAAGTGGGAGTTGATCTTCCAGATGAAATAGTGATAGTTCCTCCGAAGTCATTACCACCAAGCTGATAGAGCTTCGTGATGAACTATAATATATCAAGGACATATATGATGATCCTTGAGATATTCGCGATGTTTGACTCCACGAAAGTAGAAATCAAAAGGGAGCATCAATCGTTGATGGTTAGTAAAACCACTAGTTTCAAGAAGGGCAAGGGCAAGAAGGGATACTTCATGAAACGGCAAATCAGCTGCTGCTCTAATGAAGAAACCCGAGGTTAAACCCAAACCCGAGACTAAGTGCTTCTGTAATAAGGGGAACAACCACTGGAGCAAGATTACCCTAGATACTTGGTGGATGAGAAGGCTGGCAAGGTCGATAGAAGTATATTGGATGTACATTATGTTAATGTGTACTTTACTAGTACTCCTAGTAGCACCAGGGTATGAAGATACCGGTTCAGTTGCTAAGTGTTAGTAACTCGAAATAAAAAAAGCTACGAAATAAAAGGAGACTAGCTAAAGGTGAGCTGACGATATGTGTTGGAAGTGTTTCCAAGGTTGATGTGATCAAGCATCGCACGCTCCCTCTACCACCGAGATTGGTGTTTGCGTTGAGCATAGACATGATTGGATTATGTCTATCGCAATACGGTTATTCATTTAAGGAGAAAAATGGTTACTCTATTTATTTGAATAATACCTTCGATGGTCTTGCACCTAAATAAATGGTTTATTGAATCTCGATCGTAGTGATACACATTTTCATGCCAAAAGATATAAGATAGTAATGATAGTACCACTTACTTGTGGCACTGCCATGTAAGTCATATTGGTGTAAAACGCATGAAGAAGCTCCATGTTGATGGATCTTTGGACTCACTCGTTTTTGAAAAGTTTGAGACATGCAAACCATGTCCATTGGTGTTTACGCATGAAGAAACTCCATATAGATGGATCATTTGGACTCACTTGATTTTGAACCACTTGAGATATGCAAATCATACCACATGGGCAAGATGACTGAAAAGCCTCGTTTTCAGTAAGATGGAACAAGATAGCAACTTGTTGGAAGTAACACATTTTGATGTGTCCAGTCCAATGAGTGCTGAGGTATGCAGTGAATATCGTTATGTTCTTACTTCACAGATGATTCGAGTAGATGTTCAGAATATTTACTTGATGAAACACAAGTCTGAATTATTGAATGGTTCAAGTAATTTCAGAGTGAAGTAGCAGATCATTGTGACAAGAGGATAAAATGTCTATGATATGATCATAGAGATGAATATCTGAGTTACGAGTTTTGGCACACAATTAAGACATTGTGGAAATTGTTTCGCAATTAATACCGCCTGGAACACCATAATGTGATGGTGTGTCCGAACATCATAGTTGCACCCTATTGGATATGGTGCGTACCATGATGTCTCTTATCGAATTACCACTATCGTTCATGGGATAGGCATTAGAGACAACCACATTCACTTTAAATAGGGCACCACGTACTTCCGATGAGATGACACCGTATGAATTATGGTTTAGAGAAACCTAAGTTGTCATTTCTTAAAAGTTTGGGGCTGCGACGCTTATATGAAAAAGTTTCAGGTTGATAAGCTCGAACCCAAAGCGGATAAAATACATCTTCATAGGACACCCAAAACAGTTGGGTATACCTCCTAATTCAGATCCGAAAGCAATATGAATTGTTTCTAGAATCGGGTCCTTTCTCGAGGAAAGGTTTCTCTCGAAAGAGTTGAGTGGGAGGATGGTGGAGACTTGATGAGGTTATTGAACCGTCACTTCAACTAGTGTGTGACAGGGCACAGGGAGTTGTTCCTGTGGCACCTACACCAATTGAAGTGGAAGCTTATGATAGTGATCATGAAACTTCGGATCAAGTCACTACCAAACCTCGTAGGATGACAAGGATGCGTACTACTTCAGAGTGGTACGTAATCCTGTCTTGGAAGTCATGTTGCTAGACAACAATGAGCCTACGAGCTATGGAGAAGCGATGGTGGGCCCAAATTCTGACGAATGGTTAGAAGCCATGAAATCCGAGATAGGATTCATGTATCAGAACAAAGCATGGACTTTGGTGGACTTGCCCGATGATCGGCAAGCCATTGAGATAAATGGATCTTTAAGAAGAAGATGGACGTGGATGGTAATGTCACCATCTATGAAGCTCGACTGGTGGCGAAGAGTTTTTCACAAGTTCAAGGAGTTGACTACGATGAGATTTTCTCATACGTAGCGATGCTTAAGTCCGTCGGATTCATGTTAGCATTAGTTGCATTTATGAAATCTGGCAGATGGATATCAAAACGAGTTTCCTTACCAGTTTTCGTAAGGAAAGGTTGTATGTAATACAATCAGAAAGTTTTTGTCGATCCTAAGGATGCTAAAAGGTATGCTAGCTCCAGCGATCCTTCTAAGGACTGGAGTGAGCATCTCGGAGTTGGAATGTATGCTTTGATGATGATCAAAGATTTTGGGTTTGTACAAAGTTTATGAGAAACTTGTATTTCCAAAGAAGTGAGTGGGAGCACTATAGAATTTCTGATGAGTATATGTTGTTGACATATTGATGATCAGAAATGATGTAGAATTTCTAGAAAGCATATAGGGTTATTTGAAAGGTGTTTTTCAATGGAAAGCCTGGATTAAGCTACTTGAACATTGAGCATCAAGATCTATAAGGATAGATCAAAATGCTTAATAATACTTTCAAATGAGCACATACCTTGACATGATCTTGAAGGTGTTCAAGATGGACCAGTCAAAGAAGGAGTTCTTGCCTGAGTTGTAAGGTACGAAGTTAAGACTTAAAGCTCGACCACGGCAGAATAGAGAGAAAGGACGAAGGTCGTCCCCTATGCTTAAGACGTAGGCTCTTCAGTATGCTATGTTGTGTACCGCACCTGAAGTGTGCCTTGCCATGAGTCAGTCAAGGGGTACAAGAGTGATCCAAGAATGGCTCACAGGACAGCGGTCAAAGTTATCCTTAGTAACTAGTGGACTAAGGAATTTTCTCGATTATGGAGGTGGTAAAAGAGTTCGTCGTAAAGGGTTATGTCGATGCAAGCTTGACACCTATCCGGATAGCTCTGAATAGAGAGACCGGATACGTATAATGGAGCAATAATTTAGAATAGCTCCAAGTAGAACAATTATTTGGAATAGCTCCAAATAGAACGTGGGAGCTACATCTAGGAGATGACATAGAGATTTGTAAAGCACACACGGATCTGAAAGGTTCAGACCCGTTGACTAAAACCTCTCTCACAAGCAGAACATGACCAAACCCCAGATCTCATTGAGTCTTGATCACATGATGATGTGAACTAGTTTAGTGACACTAGTAAACTCTTTGGATGTTGGTCACATGGTGATGTGACCTGTCAGTGTTAATCACATGGTGATGTGAACTAGATTATTGACTCTAGTGCAAGTGGGAGACTGTTGGAAATATGCCCTAGAGGCAATAATAAAAGTGTTATTATTATATTTCTTTGTTCATGATAATAGTCTTTTATTCATGCTATAACTGTATTATCCGGAAATCGTAATACACGTGTGAATACATAGACCACAATATGTCCCTAGTGAGCCTCTAGTTGACTAGCTCGTTGTGATCAACAGATAGTCATGGTTTCCTGGCTATGGACATTGGATGTCGTTGATAACGGGATCACATCATTAGGAGAATGATGTGATGGACAAGACCCAATCCTAAGACTAGCACAAAAGATCGTGTAGTTCATTTGCTAGAGCTTTGCCAATGTCAAGTATCTCTTCCTTCGACCATGAGAGCGTGTAACTCCTGGATACCGTAGGAGTGCTTTGGGTGTATCAAACGTCACAACGTAACTGGGTGACTATAAAGGTGCACTACAGGTATCTCCGAAAGTATCTATTGTTTTATGCGGATCGAGACTGGGATTTGTCACTCCGTGTAAATGGAGAGGTATCTCTGGGCCCACTCGGTAGGACATCATCATAATGTGCACAATGTGACCAAGGGGTTGATCACGGGATGATGTGTTACGGAACGAGTAAAGAGACTTGCCGGTAACGAGATTGAACAAGGTATCGGTATACCGACGATCGAATCTCGGGCAAGTACAATACCGCTAGATAAAGGGAATTGAATACGGGATTGATTAAGTCCTTGACATCGTGGTTCATCCGATGAGATCATCGTGGAACATGTGGGAGCCATCATGGGTATCCAGATCCCGCTGTTGGTTATTGACCGGAGAACGTCTCGGTCATGTCTGCATGTCTCCCAAACCCGTAGGGTCTACACACTTAAGGTTCGATGACGCTAGGGTTATAAAGGAAGTTTGTATGTGGTTACTGAATGTTGTTCGGAGTCCCGGATGAGATCCCGGACGTCACGAGGAGTTCCGGAATGGTCCGGAGGTAAAGATTTATATATGGGAAGTCCTGTTTTGGTCACCGGAAAAGTTTCGGGCGATATCGGTAATGTACCGGGACCACCGGGAGGGTCCCGGGGGTCCACCAAGTGGGGCCACCTGCCCCAGAAGGTTGCGTGGGCCAAGTGTTGGAGGGTACCAGCCCCTAGGAGGGCTGGTGCTCCCCCCACAAGGGTGCAAGGCGCAAGGGAGAGTGGGAGGGGGCAAACCCTAGTCCAGATGGGCCTTAAGGCCCATATTGGTGCGCCTCCCTCTCCTCTCCCCCCTTGGCCGCCTCCCCTTTGCCATCTAGGGCTGGCCGCACCCCTTGGGGGTGGGAAACCCTAAAGGGGGCGCAGCCCCCCCTTCCCCCTATATATAGATGAGGTTTGGGGCTGCCATACACATGAGTTCTATCCCTCTTGGTGCAGCCCTACCTCTCTCCCTACTCCTCCTCTCCCATGGTGCTTGGCGAAGCCCTGCTGGATTGCCACGCTCCTCCATCACCACCACGCCGTTGTGCTGTTGTTGGATGGAGTCTTCCTCAACCTCTCCCTCTCTCCTTGCTGGATCAAGGCGTGGGAGACATCGTCGAGCTGTACGTGTGTTGAACGCGGAGGTGCCGTCCGTTCGGCACTAGGATCATCGATGATCTGAATCACGACGAGTACGACTCCATCAACCCCGTTCACTTGAACGCTTCTGCTTAGCGATCTACAAGGGTATGTAGATGCACTCTCCTTCTACTCGTTGCTGGTCTCTCCATAGATAGATCTTGGTGAAACGTAGGAAAATTTTGAATTTCTGCTACGTTCCCCAACACTTAAGTCCTCGTACATTAACATCATCTTGGGTATGGACTGGATGTCAGCTCATTATGCTAAGATTGATTGTGCCACTAGAACCGTTCAACTTACTCACCCATCGGGCAAGACAGTCAATGTCTTAACTCGAGTGGCCAAGCGCCAGCTTTACTCCCTAAATGACAACGCCCTTCCAGACCTTGAGGATATTCCGGTAGTCCGAGACTTTCCGGATGTCTTTCCAGAAGAACTGCCAGGTGTTCCACCTGACAGGGATGTCGAGTTTGTGATAGACCTTGTTCCAGGAACCGTTCCAATTTCTAGGAGACCCTATTAGATAGCACCCTTAGAACTAGCCGAGCTTAAGAACCAACTCGATGAGTCCTTGAAAAAGGGTTTCATCTGTCATAGTTCCTCTCCTTGGGCTTGCCCCGTCCTCTTTGTCAAGAAGAAGGATGGAACGGATCGGATGGTCGTAGATTACCGACCTGTCAACTTGGTCACCATCAAGAACAAGTATCCGCTTCCCAGGATCAACGATCTGTATGATCAACTCGCTGGATCCTCATTCTTTTCCAAGGTGGATTTGAGGTTGGGCTACCATCAAATAAAAAATTAGAAATGGGGACATTCCCAAAACGGCCTTTGTTACTCGCTATGGCCAATATGAGTACACCGTTATGTCCTTCGGTTTAACCAATGCCCCAGCCACCTTCTCTCGGTTAATGAACTCGGTCTTCATGGAGTATTTGGATAAATTCGTCGTAGTTTACCTCGATGACATACTCATCTACTCCAAAAATGAAGAGGAACATGCCAAACATCTAAGGCTGGTGTTGACGAAACTTCGAGAGCATCGCCTTTATGCCAAATTCTCCAAGTGTGAATTTTGGTTGCCAGAAGTGACCTATCTAGGCCATGTAATCTCTGGTTAGGGTATTGCTGTCAATCCCAAGCGAGTTCAAGCTGTCCTTGATTGGATTCCACCTTAGACGGTCAAGCAAGTTCGGAGCTTCCTTGGCTTAGCGAGCTATTGCCGCCGCTTCGTTGAGAATTTCTCCAAGGTTGCTAAACCTCTAACTAAACTCCTCAAGAAAGATAAAAAGTTCGAGTGGACCCCACAATGCGAGTTCAGCTTTCAGGAACTGAAAAGACGCATGACATCTGCTCCCGTACTGGTACCACCAGATTTCTCCAAGAACTTTATTATCTATTGCGACGCCTCGCGACAAGGACTAGGTTGCATACTCATGCAAGATCGTCAGGTAATTACCTATGCTTCACGGCAATTACACCCACATGAGGAAAACTATCCCACACATGATCTAGAGCTTGCAGCTGTAGTCCATGCACTCAAAACTTGGCGACATTACCTCCTCGGTAATCGTTGCGAGATCTTCACCGATCACCAAAGTTTGAAATATATCTTCACCCAACCGGATTTGAATCTCAGGCAAAGACGTTGGGTTGAGTTGATCTCAGATTACGACTTAGGAATAACTTACACCCCAGGCAAAGCCAATGTCATGGCTGATGCGCTAAGTCGTAAATCTTATTGTAACAACCTGATGTTACAAAAAAGTCAACCACTTCTCCACGAGGAATTTCGTAAGCTCAATCTTCATATTGTTCCTCGAGGATTCCTATCCACCCTGGTGGTGAAACCTACCCTTGCGGATCAGATCATCAAGGCACATAAGGTAGAACCGGGAATCACCCGTATTAGGAGAAACATTAAGAAAGGAGTCGCGAATTGTTTCTCCGTTGATGATCAAGGTGTCGTACACTTTGGAAACCGCTTAGTGGTTCCCAAGGCACGAAACCTGAGGCGGCTGATCCTTAAGGAAGCTCATGAATCCCCTCTCACTATTCATCCCGGTAGTACTAAAATGTATCACGATCTACGCCAGAGGTTTTTGTGGGCTAGGATGAAGAGAGAAATTGCTCAATACATTGCTAATTGCGACGTTTGCCGTCGTGTTAAAGCAGAGCATCAACGGCCTGGTGGCACCCCTCAACCTTTGGCTATTCCTGAGTGGAAATGGGATAAAATCAGTATGGATTTCATTACTGGGTTTCCTAGGAGCAAGAGAGGGAATAATGCCATCTGCGTCGTGATCGACCATCTTTCCAAAGTATCCCGTTTCCTACCTGTTCGTGAGAGTATCACCGCTAGCCAGCTAGCTGATTTATACATCTCCCGAATAGTGTCTCTTCATGGTGTCCCATTGGAAATTAACTCAGACTGTGGGAGTCTCTTCACCTCTCGATTTTCGGAAAGTTTCCAAAATGCTATGGGAACTCGTCTCTCTTTTAGCACCGCCTTCCATCCTCAATCAAGTGGTCAACTAGAGTGAGTCAATCAAATTCTAGAAGATATGCTCCGAGCTTCTGTCATCTCATTCGGAATGGGTTGGGAAAAATGCCTTCCATTCGCGGAGTTTGCTTATAACAATAGTTATCAAGCTAGTTTGGGAAAAGCTCCTTTCGAAGTTCTCTATGGACGAAAATGTCGAACGCCTCTTAACTGGTCAGAAACCGGGGAAAGACAACTCTTTGGCCCGGATATGATTCAGGAAGCAGAAGAGCAGGTTCACGTTATTCGTGAGAAATTGAAAACAGCCCAATCTCGTCAAAAGAGCCAATATGATCGTAAACATAAGCTCATGAGTTATGAAGTCGGCGAGAAGGCTTACCTTCGGGTTACTCCGTTAAAGGGAACCCATCGTTTCGGTATCAAAGGCAAATTGGCTCCTCGTTACATTGGACCCTTTCGCATTCTTGCCAAACGAGGATAAGTTGCCTACTAATTGGAACTACCTTCGCATCTTTCCAGAGTTCACGATGTCTTCCACATTTCTCAACTCAGGCGTTGCTTCGCGGATCCTATCTGTGGAGTGGACCACGAAACACTTGATCTCCAAGATAACCTCTCATATCAGGAATATCCCATTCGTATCCATGATCAAGCCGAGCGTACCACTCGACGCCATAATATCAAGTTTCTCAAGGTTCAATGGTCACACCATTCCAAGAAAGAAGCCACTTGGGAAAAGGAGGATCGTCTTCGACGCGAGTACCCCACATTCTTCCCGGAGGATCCTAAATCTCGGGACGAGATTCTTTTGATTGGGGGTGAGTTGTCACATCCCTGTGTTAGTCATGCATTAGGATTGGTTGAACATGTGCATCATGTTTAAATTTATTTTAAATTTGAAATGGGGATGACAGAACCCCTAGCACCCCCCCTGGAACAACATGGGTTTACTAAAAACTTTTTCAATGAACCTGAAAGGCCCTTCTAAAAAGCCCACCCTTTTTGTTTTGGGTTAAAACCTTTGACAAAAATGGTGCTCATTTTTCTAGGACATCTTAAGGTCATTGGATTAATTCTTATAGTATTTGCATTTGGCCATTTAAATGCTATAAAATATTTTAAATGCTCAAATAATCATAAACTAAAATGTTTGCTATTGGATATATTCTAAGCAGTAGCCATGATTAATTTTATGATTTTTGGAAATACCTTGGCATTTTTAATAAAGCGCTGAAGTTACAGAAATAATAGAATAAATGAAAAACAGAAAAAGAGAGAGAGAGAGAATAGAGACTTACCTGGCGCAGCCAACCTAGCCCACCAGCTTGGCCCAGTCTACTAGCTCGTGCCAGTCATCCTCCTCCTCTTGCCAGGAGGACGAGAGGCTCGTGGCCGGCGCCCGCGGCCACACGCCGGCCACCTCCTGCTTCCGCCGACGCCCCGGACGCGTCTACGAGTGCCACGCCGACCCCGTGGACCCCTCGACCACTCCACTCTCCCCCTGCCTCGCCTCTCTCGCTCTCTCCCCCGAAGCAGGGCGTAGCCGTCGCCGCCGACAAGCACCACCGCAGCCACCGCCGTCCACTCGCTGCCTTGCCGTGCCAAGAAGTTCTGTCGTCGTCCACTGCTTCTCCTCGACCCATCCCCAAGCGCTCGCTCGCCCCGGAGACGCTGCACCGAGCTCGTCTTCAACCTCAGTCGCCGGAGATCCCCCTCACCGCCTCGCTCGCTCCAGCTCTTCCCCGAGCTCGCCGTTCGCTCCCCTCCAACCGCAGTGAGCTACTGACCCTTCTCCCCCTCTCCGTTCTATCCCTCGTGCACCGTACACGCCGCCTCGAGTTCGCCCGCACGCACCGCCGCCTGTGCTTGCCGCCGATGAGTCTCTGGCCATCTAATGGTCCCGCCGTCGTGCCCAGCTTCCTCCCTGCGCCGCGTAGAGCATGTGTGTGCCCCGTTTGAGCCACCACGACCGTCACAACGACGACCCCGACCTGACCCGAGCCCTGACGACCGCCAAGGTCGATGCCGGCGACGACTCTAGCCACCCCAGGCCCAACCACCCATACCACTCGACACGGACGAGTGCCCTCATCACTTAGATGCCCTCCGCCGGCCATTTGTTCGCCGGAGGAAGAAACCCGTACCCCTCCACTGTCCCTGGCCTTGCCGGCGACGAGCCCTGGGTCAACTCCGGCGAGTTTGACCTGGGCTGACCCCAGTTTGATTTTACCCTGACTCACTGACGTGTGGGCCCGAGGCCACTAATTAAACTAGGTTAGCATTAGTTTAACACTAACTAAATTTAGTTAGTTAGTTGACACTAACAGATGGGACCCACAGGTCAGGGTTGACCTGGACCGTCTCAGTTGACCGCTGATGTCACACTGACGTCAGGCTGACGTAGTAAATCCTTTTCTTGATTTATTCTTTAATAGGAAATTCCAGAAAATAGCCAAAACTTCTAAAAATCATAGAAAATCAACCATAGCTCCAAATCAAACAAATTATATATGAAAAATGATCAGAAAAATTCAATCTATCCATCCATAATGGTTTCATGCATGACAAAACAAGTTAACCTTGCCGTTTAAGCAAAATAAGATAATGCACTAATAAGGCTATGTTAAATGAACTAACATTTGAATCTTTGATTCAAATGAGTTCATTCCTTTCTGTTTTAGCTTGCATTAGGCCAAGACACATTCATTTTTGACATGTCATAGCATGCATCATATTGTTGCATATTGTCATGTGTTGATTATGTTCGGTGTGTCTTTCATTGTAGGTTCTGCCTCCGAGGATAACCCCGAGTATCCGTCTGAAGGGCAGTACCCTACTACCACTACATCAGGCAAGAAACCCATTGATCATTCCGATACAAACCCATGTTCTCGCGTCTGCTCTTGTTTACTGCATTAAGACAACACGATTCAAACTGCTGTGTGTTACGGTAGTTGAACCCTTATCCTCTGCATGACCTGTCATTGCCACAGTAACTAGATGAAACCCACTAGCATGTGTAGGAGTTGATTGAGCCATGTATGTGTTTCCTACCTTGCTATGCCTGCTATGCTTAGAGTTGTATCAGGTATGGTTCATCTGGGTGATGGGCTAGAGTGAAATGATTATGTCGGTAATGTGAGGGATGTGTTGAACATGATTTGGTAAAGGTATCGATGAGAGGCCATGTAGGAGTACATGGTGGGTTGTTTCATTGAGGCCGTCCATAAGAACTGAGATATGTATGTGTGATTTGAGATTCAGTTACTACCATACAATGGGCCCAAAACCAATGGATCCTCTCGGCTTCATATTCACCCTAGTACTCTGTCCAGGAGTTGCAATTAGTTTCTGGTGTTTGTAGGTTATGTGTTGGCGGCCGTGCGTAGCGGTGACCCTAGGGGTGGGCTATGTTGCGGTAGATACACCGTGGCATGGTGTACTGAGTCACCCGTTTGGTGTCATGGGAACCCTGTTCACATTGTTCGGGGACGTATGTGGAAACATCAGCCGGACTCCCTGCGGATGGAACCTGGATAGGCGATAAACCTATACTAGAGGCTTGAGTGTTTAGGTAGGCTGTGGCCGACACCCTCGTTGGGCTTCCACTTGAAGGTTGCTAAGTACATGTCGTGTAAACGGCGGTAAGTGGTGAAAGCGTGTATGAAGAAGTACACCCCTGCAGGGTATAAAACTATTCGAATAGCCGCGTCCGCGGTAAAGGACTACTTGGTTGCCTATACAGTTCATAGACAAGTTAATGGATACTACTAAAAGACTCAAGATAAGTATGAGTATCGAGGATGGCCCTCTCGTAGGATGACGAGGGAGGATCCCCGGTGGAGTATTGTGTTGGTGAGTAGTGGACTCGTGTGCGAAAACTATTTTACTAGTGGAGTCTCGTAGGATAGCTTAGCCAAGAGTCAAAGCTGGCTTGCTGCAATAACTCCACCACCTTCTTGAGAACGAGCATGTATTGTAGGTTCTAATGTAAGACTTGCTGAGTACCTTTGTACTCATGTTTGCTTAATTACTGTTTTCAGACAACAACACGGCCCCCTCCAATGGGTTTTACGTAGACCTTGATGTCGACGAGTGACTAGCCACCCAGGTGGTGATCCTGGCCATGGAGGGCCCTATGTAGATAGACAGGCTTCGAGAAGCCTTCTTTCTTTCTAGTGTCTGTACTCAGACTATTTTCTTCCGCATGTGCTTGTATGCTTGTATAACTTGAGTGTCGGGTCATGTGACCCCTATCTGTATGAACATGTTATGTATGGCTCTCTGGAGCCTTTAAATCAAGTACTTGAGTTGTAGAGTTTTGTTGTGATGCCATGTTGTATTTGCACATATCGACCATATTGTGTATATGATTGAAATGCTTGGTATGTGTGGGATCCGACAATCTAGTTGTTTATCCTTGGCAGCCTTTCTTATGGGGAAATGTAGTCTAGTGCTCCTCGAGCCATAGTAGTCCGCTACAGCCCGGTTCACCGGAGTCCTGCTAGCCCAACACTACTGCTCAGGACACTTGACTGGCCGGCATGTGTTTCACTTTGTTCCTATGTTTGTCCCTTCGGGGAAATGTCACGCGGTGACATCCGGAGTCCTGCCTAGCCTGCTACAGCCCAGGTTCCCCGGAGTCCTGTTAGCCCAGTGCTACAGCCCAGATTCACACGCTGATGACCGACATGCTCGATATGATTCGCGTATGCCTGTCTCCATAGGTTTGTGCCGCTTTGGGTTCACGACTAGCCATGTCGGCCCAGGTTCTCTGTCATATGGATGCTAGCGACACTATCATATACGTGAGCCAAGAGGCGCAAACGGTCTCGGGCCATGGTAAGGCGACACCCGTGGGGATACCGCACGTGAGGCCGCAATGTGATATGAGGTGTTACTAGCTAGATCGATGTGACTTGGAATCGGGGTCCTGACACTTGTACTAGATGTTCCCCTTCAAAATGGCCAATTGTTGGCGCCCTTCCTGCTCATTATTTAGGGAGAGGCCCAGGGCCTATATAAATAGAGCTAGCCACCACAGAGTAGAGGACAGACAGGAATGGACCGGAAAAGATAGGAAGGGACCAGAAAAGATAGGAAGGGACCGGAAAAGATAGGAAGGCACCGGAAAAGACAGGAAGGGACCGGAAAAGAGAGATAGAGAGAGAGAGAGGCGACTGAACTCACCCTAGCAGTTCATCTCACTAGCTCAAGAACACCTCTCGCGAGGCTGTTCTTCTCTTGTACTATTCAACATCAGCCCCTGAGGCAATCCACCACACCACACACTGGAGTAGGGTATTACACCACAATGGTGGCCCGAACCAGTATAAACCTCATGTCCCTTGTGTTGTTTGTTGTCTCCAGCTTAGATCACGCGAGGAGATTGGACGTAGATCGGTAGAGGAGAGATGTTCACGCGCACCCCAGTGTTCGAACCTCAAGGGTCTGCCGGAACTCGAAATCCGACAAGCGCGGCAAGACCCTCGGGAGCTTCCGCGGGCACCAGCCCCTCACCATTAAAGGTGGGCATGGTGTTCACCACCTCCTCCCAGTCGTCATAAAGAAACAGGGGGACGGGGGCGCCCACCGGCTTCGCCACGTCTCCCCCAACCAAGGAATGGAGGGCCGCGACCAGATTCTCGTCAGTCAGGGCCTCGGAGCTTAGGCGCAAGGCGGTGTCCACTTCCCCAAGCCTCCACAACGGGAGCGAGTGCTCCTGGAGTGGAGCCACCCGGTGCTCCAAGAACTCCCTTAGGAGCGTGGCCCCGGTCAGCTTCGCCGCCCCCAAGTTGCTTGGCCTCAGGTCCGCGTTCACCCTCTTCAGCACCGCCCTCGCATGGGTGTCGACGAGCTCCGCGCAGGACCACGTACGACAGCCTTGGGCTGCCCCGTAGGCAACACCAGATGGGGGTGGAGGCGCCCGACGTCCACCATGACCCACTTGCTCTGGAAGCCTTTGATTCTCTTCCCAGGCTTTGAGATAGCATTTGAATTGGAGTATGCGATGAAGCTCGCACATGCGGAGATATGGCCACCAGAAACCCGGAGGGAAAAATAGTGATGCAACAGGGCCACCGAGGGCTTTACCCCGACGTGAGCCTCGCAGTAGTAAGCAAAAATCGCCAGGAGAAGAACAGAGTTGGGGTGGAGATGTAGAGCCTGCAAGTTGTACTGGCGAAGAACAGCAAAGAAGAACTTAGAGAAAGGAGGCACCAGACTGGCGACGATGGCGCTCACAAAGAGCGGATAGAAGGTGCTCCCCCTTCCTTCAGGCTGGTCGGAGCCGGCCTTGAGCACAGTCGCCCCCTTGCTACCATGCGCCACCGTCATCAGGCGCGTGAGGGCAAGGTTCTTCTCCGGTAGGTTCGGGAGCAAGAAGGAGGAGAGCGAGAAAGGGGATCTGGGGCAAGGTGAATGAGAACAAAGCAGGTAAATCTAGCCCGGGCACCTCTTTTGTCAGATGGACAGTTGCCAAAGAGTCGTGGGAAGCGCAGACGCCCACGTCCAATCAATCGCCATGCGGCGCCCAAGGCCATAGGCTATTGGGGCCCGTGGCGCTTCGCGCTCGCCCCTTCGCTTCCCTACTAGGCCAAGCCCGGGCGCGCCTTGGGCCCGGGGGCTACTGTTGGCATTCTGGGAACGGGGGTCCCCAGACTTGCCTGCCTGCGGCCTGCAGCATGGCTCAAGTGGGGGCCCAGCGCGGCCCGTCTTCATCAGCTCAAGCTCAAGACCCTCGCGAGGGGCCAAGCCTCGCGGGGCGGACGATAGAAAACTTCCTCAAAGGCAGCCTCATCAGGCAGGCTCGCGCGGAAGCGGAGAGATCAAGGCTGGGGTACCTCACGAGGAGCCCGTGACGCAAGCCATGACGATCCAGACCAGGCGGGCGCCGGCCTGCGTAGTGTCCTTGTTTCCCCTTTGGTGCAAAGGGGGCAAGCACATGCCAAGGCATCAGGCAAAGGTTACCATTCCGGTGCAACGAGACCAAGACCAATAGAGCGCAGGACGAAGGTCACCGTGGAGCCCAAGACGGCATCATCACCAGTGCTTTTGGCAGCCGAAGACCACCTTTGGTCAGGATAACTTGTACTAGATGTTCCCCTTCAAAACGGCCAATTGTTGGCGCCCTTCCTGCTCATTATTTGGGGAGAGGCCCAGGGCCTCTATAAATAGAGCTAGCCACCACAGAGTGGAGGGGGACATGGAGAGGGACACACCTAGACATCTAGAGATCCGGTAGAGATCTAGCAGAGAGAGAGGCGACTGAACTCACCAAAGTAGTTCATCGCATCAGCTCAAGAATACCTCTCGCGAGGCTGTTCTTCCCTTGTACTGTTCATCATCAGCCCCTGAGGCAATCCACCACACCACACATTGGAGTAGGGTATTACACCACGACAGTGGCCCGAACTAGTATAAACCTCGTGTCCCTTGTGTTGTTCGTTGTTTCCATCTTAGATCACGCGAGGAGATTGGACGTAGATCGGTAGGGTAGAGATCTCTGTGCGCACCCCAGTGTTCGAACCTCAAGGGTCTGCCGGAACCCGAAATCCGACAATGTCTTGTCAACGCAGAGATCGGTTACCCAACCATGCCTGTTGGTATGACTCCTAGATCTTAGGCAAGTCAGAAACGGCCACGAGGAGGATGCTTGATATTCACCCTCTTTATAAAGAGGACGAGGCTTTTTCTTTTTTCCCTCTTGTGCTCAATCGAATCCTTCCCCCGCCTCAAGTTCTAACACCCAAAGCTCAGGTCAGGCGCTTCGGACCTTCAACTATGTTCGGATCCAACCTTCAAGGTCGGTGGATGCCTTCCTCTATCAAAGAGGAGGACATCAAGAAGCTGAGAGAGGCCAGATATCTGACCGCCAAAATCTCGCATAGGCTGCCTGCCCGACGACAGGTCATCCCTACTCCCGAACCCACTGAGAGTGTCGTGTTCATCTCCCACTTCCCCTGAGGACTAGGCCTCACTTTGGATCCCTTTGTTAGGGGTCTTATGTTCTATTATGGGCAAGATTTCCATGATCTGGCCCGGACTCCCTTCTTCACATCTCGTCATTTATTGTCGTATGTGAGGCTTTTCTCCGCATTACCCCTCACTTTGGCCTGTGGCTCAAGACCTTCGATATGAAGCCGAAGATGATCGAGGGGCGGCACGCAGAGTGCGGAGGTGCTTTAATAAGCAAAATCGCTGATGCTCCATGGCCAGAGGGTTCCTTCCCAGAGGTGTCCAGGTTGTGGCAGCGGGAGTGGTTTTACATCATAGCTCCCCGAAGTGCCAAGTGGGTAGCCGCCCCCACCTTTCACTCGGGCCCCCATTGCAACTGATGTCATGGATCAGTAGGGGGCTAAGCTGGGGTCCAGCAAAGGACGTGCCAATATTGCAGAGCCGTATCTGAGATCTCTTTGAGAGAGATTTCAGTCTTGTTATGGTAATGCAAGTTATGCTGGTTCGTCGAGTCCAGCCTTGCAAACGTCGGCACCTCCGTATGTGGGAATTCAACCCAGAAGGACCGCGAGCTATTCAGCATTTCCTCGGCATGACGCTCGAGGAGATATACAAATCATTCTTCGTATCCCAAATAGAGTGTCTGGACACCGCCGAGGACGTGGGTCTGAGCTGCAACCGCCTTGCTACCCAAGTAAGCAATCCCATGGCCGAACACACTGTCCTTTTATTTAACATGACATCATTACGAAGAATCGCTCTTTCACCAGGAATGGATAACAAAGGTGAAGATGATCAGGTGTTCGGCCCCCCTTCTTGAGGGCTTGGACAATCCGGTGCTGGAAAAGGTGCTCGAGCTGGCACCTTATCTAGTGCCCTCAAAGGAAGATGAAGGGGTGAATAAAGAGGGCGAAAGCGGGCCTCATTCGCTACTTATTCCAAGAGAGGGGAAGAATCTGAAATTCTCTCTCCCCAGGGAAGAAAGAGGACTACCTCTGAAGATCCGGAAACTAAGATTTCCAAACGGGAGAAGAAATCTCCGCCAGAGGGTCTTGCCTCGGAGGGTGTTCTAGCCGCACAATGTCTGCGCGGGGATCAGCCCTCTACTGAGCTATAAGTAATCAAAAAGTACTTAATAGTGAAAATATCCTACCTTACTTCCGAAGACAATAACCGATGCTTATAAATTGTAGTCCGGATCGTAGTCCTTCTCGACAGAGTTCGTCTTCGGGGGATCTTCTTCCGGAGATGATGGAGAGTGAAACGCCTCCCCCTGATACCCTGCCTCATGAGGCGAGAGACCTTGAAGTGTCGTCACGGAGGGTGTCTCCGGATCCGCCATGGCCAGAGGATAACCCTTTGGCTACCCGAAATCCCCAGTATCCGGCTCCTAAGGAGAGCGGCAGCAAGAGTCCAGAACCGTACAGTGTCCGGTCCGATGCACTGAAGGATCTTCTAGGGAAAGCGGCCATCTCGGAAGCACATCGTACGCTGATGGGTATGGTAATTGAAAGGATTTCATCCGCTGAAAACGGATTTCACAAAGCCTTTATGAGTCTGCTGAAAGGCTTTGAGGTACATGAAATAGTGTATGTTTTTGGTAGTACCGCACACGTTAGGTGTGCCCTATGCAGATAGTATCCCCTGAGACTCAGGTTGTCGTCGGGAACGGCGGCGACCGGAGGATCATATTCCTAGGTAGTAACCCGACTGCCTTTATGTGCAGGCGGCTGAGGCTCCGATGGCTAGCCGAACTGATGGGTTTGCCGAGCTAAAGCGGCAACTTGATGTGGCCGACGCCGATATCATGCTTGTCAACCAGCGGCTTGACGAGGCACAGGGTAAGTGATTTCTCTGGTGATCGTCACATAATAAGAGGAGCATGATGCCAGTATCTTTAATATGTTGTGACTGCAGATGGAGCTGCCACCATGGAGACCCTTTGGGCGGAGCTTGCCCGAGCCAAGGAACAAGCAAGGAGTAGCAATGCGGCCGCTCTAAAGGTGGCCGAATAGTTGAGGGCCGAACAGGACGCGCATTGCGAGAGCAAGGAAAGAATGGCCAAAATGGCTGTAGAGTTAAAAGGTGCCGCTGACCATTACCAGCTTCTTGAAGAAGAAAACCGAGCGAGGGTGACGGACCTGGAGAAGGCCCTGGTAGCTGCCAAGGAAGCCCGCTCCAAAATTAGAGTGACGAAGGAGGAGCTGCATCAAGCTGCAGATATCGTGTCTGGGAAGCCCTTCTTGTTGCATACTAAATTCGGAGATCCGAAGTATTCTCCTCTTGACCGACTATGGAGTTCTGCGGACGCCTACATGGATTTGGTTGCAAGTGCTAATGATGCGGCCGAATACTTCAAGGATTAGAAAGATCGCGAAGTGGAAAAGCTGTTCTGGTCACAGTTTCATGCTCCAGTTCATCCGTTGCTGTTGAATGAGAAAATGGCCGAGTGGGCCGAGCTCCATAGGTTGTCCGGACTTGCCATGAGGTCCGTTGCGGATCATCTATGGTCGAGAGGGCCAAGGCCGAATAGCTATTTTAGTTTAGTGCAACAATTCCTTGGTGATGTGCCGCGCATCGATGCTATGAAGAGATCGACATGCATAGAGGGTGCACGGATGGCCTTTGCCCGTGTCAATACATACTGGGCAAAGATGGAGGCCACCACTCTTGCGACACAGGGTCCGGCCGTAGGCCGAGTGGCTGCCGAGCACTACTTTGAAGAAGTTCTTGAAGGCGCTCGTTCGATAGAGGCTCAATGCTCGAAGAATATTATGTTCAAGTGACATGTACTTCCATTGTAAAAACAATGTTTTATTGAGTTATCAAGGCTGTATTTATACTATTGCCCGAAAGTACTATGATGCCTCCACTGCGGCCTTTTATGTATATATGTATATAACCTGAAAGTTTGCAGTCGTCGGCTTCCGCCCCCACGCATATAATGCGGGGGTGTTCGCAGAAAACGCGAATCCACAATTGATCCAACGCCTTGGTCCATTAAGGAGGTGGTAGTGCAGCGAACGAGGCAATCAGACTATATTGCTTTAACACTTTCACTTAGACATAGGAGTTTGACGGTGGGGCTACTATATAGCCCCTGGTACTTCTACGCTCGTCCGAATGTGGGACACGTACGTACATGACCGGGAAACGGCCCTTCATTAATGCGGAGGAATCCCGAAGATTCCGCTGAGTCATCGAGTGGTTGACCAGTCTCTCGCTATATCGCGACAGTCAGTTTTCGGCTTTGTCTGCTGAGGTGCTCATCTGGACGAACCAGGGCACAATCGCAGTAGTTCTCCCAGTGCTACCTTAGCCGGTATAACGGAACGTAAGGTACCAAAACATGGGAGCCGGGAAAACCCAGCATTTGACCAAAGACATGATTCGGGGCTGATGTATATAGGGCCAAACTCGCGACGCCGAACACTCCCTAAGGTGTTCGGTCTTTATAACATATACCGGGCTAAACAATGCCCTTAATAAGAAACCCCATGTGTCCAAGTACGTGCAATAAACTAACGTGGCCACATGCCAATAACATCAGCATCCTTCTCGGTTGTGTGGAGTATCCGGAGGATGTGAGCAACAAGAGACATTAAAAAAGGTTTACGCAAGGTCTTAATCTTAAAAGAAACCTTTGGGCGGGTCCCTGCTGCACATCTGCGCCTATGTCTCTGTTGTGCCGTGTCCTGGACGGGCGTAGCATGATTGTCATCTGTAAAAGGAAAGAACTTAGGTGAAAGTTGCCGTGCCAAAAAAAGAATTGGTTATTATCAATGAAATATCAAAATTCAAGAGAAGTCAAGTTAAGCCGGGCTGGCCCTGATTACGCACGGGAAGCCCCTGGTATCGTCTATGGGGGTTTGATCATTAAACCAATCTCATGTATATGTGGTGAAACGCCAGACTCGTCTAACCGTGTCTGTGGTCTTGACGACCTGACATTTTTCCTGGTTGGTGAGGTCGTCTAGTTCGCGGCTGTTAAAGCCGCCACATCCTCTTCCGCACGTAAAAAATGTCCGGTATTTCCGCTAACTGTGATGATGCCACGTGGACCAGGCATCTTAAGCTTGAGAAAAGCGTAATGCGGTGTCACACCCTAGCTAGTCATGCATTAGAGTGTTGCATCATGTTTACTCATTCATCAGAAACTTGAAATGGGGATGACAGAACCCCCAGTCCCCTCTGAAACCAACTAGGGTTTACTAAAATAATTTTCAATGAACCTGAAATGCCCTTCTAAAATGCCCATCATTTTTGTCTTGGTTCAGAACCTCTGCAAAAGTGGTGCACATTTTCCTAGGCCATCCTAGGGTTTTTGAATTAAATCATAACTATTTGAATTTGGGCATTTAAAATTATATAAAATATTTAAATGCTCAAATATCTCCAAACTAAAATGTTTCATGTTCGAAATAATCCAACTATGGACCAGGAGTAGTTTGGTGATTTTTGGAGTTGTCTAGGTATTTTATTTAATTCAACAAAGTTGCAGATATATTAAATAAAAACAGAAATAGAAAAAAAGGGAAAACCCTACCTGGCGCCACCGCAGCCCACTAGCCAGCCCACCTGCCGGCCCAGCCCAGCACCGCTCCAGCGAGCTGCTTGCCGGCCAGGCAGGCAGGCAGGTGCCCGACGGCGACCGCGGCGTGCGCCACGCACCTGCTCGCCGCCTCGCCGCTCCCCTCGCCAGGTGACGACGTGGATCGGCCTCCCTCTCTCCCCCGAACCCCCCAGACACCCCCTCTCCTCTCCAGCTCCTCCCCCTCGCACGCCCCAGCCATGGCCGACGCCACCATCGCCGCACCACCGTCGTAGCCGTGCTCCCCGTCGTCTCCACGCCGTCTCACCGTGTCCAGGAGCTCCGCCGCTGTCCACTTCATCGAGCAGCCGAGCCCCGAGCGCTCGCAACGCCCGAGACCACCGCACCGACCTCGCCCGAGCTCACCGTCGCCGGAGATCCCCTTCAACGCCGTCGTCGCTCCGGTCCATCTCCGGCCGCACCAAGGACTCTGTCGCACTCACTGTGAGCTTAGCCATCTTCCCCTCCCTTCCGTTCTTGCTCCCGAGCCGTGTAGCAACCTCCCGGAGCTCAACCGCACCCACCGCCGTGGACCTCGTCGCCGACGTGCTCCCGGTCATCCTCCGGCCACAAGATGGTGTCCATCTTGCTCACCGCGTTCCACAGCACCTAGCTAGCCACTCCACGAGCCTCACCGAACCCTCTAGCACCAAGTTCACCTCCGACCGAACCTCGGTGGCCGCCAAAGTCGTCGCCGGCGTCGACTCCGGCCACCCCGACCCCAACGGACTCCGCCAAGAGCTGCGGATTGTCCTCAGCTCCACTCCGGTGGCCTCCGCGGTCCATTTGGTGGCCGAAACGACCAAAACCACTCCCGCCGCCGCGTCGGGCTCACCGGCGACTAAACGCCGGCAGCCGACACTGACTTTGACCACGGGTGGGCCCTGGTTGACTCCCCTGAGTCAATGACAGGTGGGGCCCAGCCCTGCTAATTAAACAGGATTAGTTTTAATTAAGTTTTAATTAAATTAATCACCCTGACATGCGGGACCCACTGTCAGGTTTGACCTGGACCAGTTCCGTTGACCTGCTGACGTCACACTGACGTCAGGCTGACGCAGTAATTGAATTTCTGGATTTAAATTAAATCAGGAAATTCCAGAATATTAATTAAACTTCAAAAATTCATAACTTTTATTCTGTAATTCCAAATTGGACAAATTATATATGAAAAATGATCAGAAAAATCCAATCTATCCATCTGTACCATTTCCATGCATGATCAAACAAGTTAAGTTGATGTTTTAATCAGAACAAGAAAAGGCACTTTAAAAGGCCATATTTGAATTTGAAATTTGAATCCTTGATTCAAATTTGTTCAAACACATCTGGTTTTAGTTGCATTAGCCCAACACACTCATATTGCCATGTTTCATGCATGCATCATATTGTTGCATATTGTTTGGTGATGTTTGTGTATCGATGTCCTTTGCGACAGGATCTGTCCCCAAGGAGTACCGTGATTACCCTAACGAAGAACCGTATCCGTGCAACGAACCATCAGGCAAGCAACCAACCATTTGATCATATCGATACAATCCCATGTTCTCGCTCCTGCTCTCTTTTACTGCATTAAGACAACGCGATTCAAACTGCTGTGTGCTACGGTAGTTGAACCCATTTCCTCTGCATGACCTGTCATTGCCACAGTAACTAGATGAAACCCACTAGCATGTGTAGGAGTTGATTGAGCCATATGTATGTGTTGTTCCTACCTTGCTATGCCTGCTATGCTTAGAGTCGTGTCAGGTCTGGTTCATCTGGGTGATGGGCTAGAGTGAAATGATTACATCGGTAATGAGAGTGGTGTGGTGAACACGATTTGGTAAAGGTATCGATGAGAGGCCATGTAGGAGTACATGGTGGGTTGTTTCATTGAAGCCGACCTTAAGCACTGAGATCTGTATGTGTGATTTAAGAATCAGCCACTACCATACATTGGGCCCTGAAACATGACCCCGCTCGACTTCTTATTCACCCTAGCTCTCTGTCCAGGAGTTGCAAGTAGTTTCTGGTGTTTGTAGCCTACTGGAGGCCGTGGACAGCGCTGACCGTAGGGGTGGGCTGTGATGCGGTAGGTACGTGGCACGGTGTACCGAATACCCGTTAGGTATCTCGGGAACCCTGTTCACATCGTTCGGGGCCATATGGGAAACCTCGGCCGGACTCCCTGCGGATGGAACCTGAATAGGCGATAAACCTGGACTAGAGGCTTAAGTGTTTAGGTAGGTCGTGGTCTACACCCACGTCGGCTTTCGCTTGAAGTCTGCCGAGCACATGTCGTGTGCAGACGCTAAGTGGTGGAAACATGTATGAAGAAGTACACCCCTGCAGGGTTAACATGATCTATTCGAATAGCCGCGTCCGCGGTAAAGGACTACTTGGTTGCCTATACAGTTCATAGACAAGTAAATGGAAACTGTTAAAAGCCTCAAGATAAGTGTGAGTGCCGAGGATGGCTCTTCCGTAGGAAGACGGAGGTGGATCCTCGGTAGTGTATTGAAGTGGTGAATAGTGGACTCGTGTGCGCAAAACTATTTCAAATGGAGTATCGTAGGATAGTCTAGCCAAGAGTCAAAGCTGGCTTGCTGCAATAACTCCACCAACCCTTTTTGATACTATGCATATATGTAGGATCTGATGTAAGTCTTGCTGAGTACCTTTGTACTCATGTTGCTATAATCTACATTTTACAGAAGACGCTGCAACCCCTTCTGATGGGTTCTATGTAGACGTTGACATCAACGAGTAGGCTAAAGACCCAGGTGGTGACCCTGAGCTTGTGAAGGACCACATAGTATAGCCAGGCTTTCCAAGCCTCTTTTATTTTACTAGTTGTCTGTACTCAGACAAGTTACTTCCGCTGTTGGCTTGTATGATTGTATAACTTGTATGTTGGGTCGTGAGACCCGTAACCTTGTGTGTATATTATGTATGGCTCCCTGCGCCTTAAATAAAGTACTTGTGTCATAGAGTCATGTTGTGATGCTTCGTTGTATTTACACATATCGAGCATATTGTGTGTATGATTGAAATGCTTGGTATGTGTGGGATCTGACTATCTAGTTGTTTATCTTTAGTAGCCTCTCTTACCGGGAAATGTCTCCTAGTGTTACCGCTGAGCCATGGTAGCTTGCTACTGCTCTGGAACACTTAGGCTGGCCGGCATGTGTCCTTCTTCGTTCCTGTGTCTGTCCCTTTGGGGAAATGTCACGCTTTGAGTACCGGAGTCCTGTTAGCCCGCTACAGCCCGGTTTACCGGAGTCCTGCTAGCCCAGTGCTACAGCCCGGACCCACTTGCTGATGACCGACACGTTCGAAGCTGGGTCATGGATGCCTGTCCCTGTAAGTCTGTGCCACTTTGGGTTTACGACTAGTCATGTCAGCCCGGGCTCTTTATCATATGGATGCTAGCGACACTATCATATACGTGAGCCAAAAGGCGCAAACGGTCCCGGGCAAAGGTAAGGCGACACCCGTGGGAATACCGTGCGTGAGGCCACAAAGTGATATGAAGTGTTACCGGCTAGATCGATGTGACATCGAGTCGGGGTCCTGACATGCGGTATTGCATTAAAACGAGCGAAAACCATTCTTCCGAGTAGTGCTTGATAACCACTTCAGAATGGAGCGGTGTGGAAAGTTAACCTTTCGCTTCGGAAGTTATCGGGAGAACCGAATACGACCTCTAGCAGTAGAGAGCCCGTACAGCGGGCCTCTTGGCCTGATATTACTCCCTTGAAGGTAGTATTATTGTGGCTTATTTGTGTCAGGTCTATCCCCATTTTGCGGACTGTGTCCTGATATATCAGGTTTAAATCACTGTCGCCGTCCATGAGGACTCGTGTGAAATGGTACCCGTTTATTATTGGGTCTAACACCAAGGCCGCCAGTCCTTCGTGCCGGATACTTGTCGCATGATCCCTACGATCAAAAGTGATCGGGCAGGCCAACCAGGGGTTGAACATGGGGGTGACGGGCTCTATGGTGCGTGTATCTCGTAGTGCATGCTTGCTTCTCCTCTTCGTCACATGGATCACGTTTACCATTTTAACCTCTGGTGGGAACTTTTTCTGTCCTCTGATGCTTTGCTGGAGAGGTTCATCCTCGTCTTCACTTGGTGTCTCTTCCCCTTTTTGTTCGGCGTTTAGCTTACTGGCCTTCTTAAATACCCAACATTCTCTGTGGGTGTGATTTGCAGGTTTGTCCGGGGTGCCGTGAATCTGACAGAGCTTGTCAAGAATTTTGTTTAGGCCGGACGGTCCTTCTCTACTCCCTTTGAAAGGCTTTTTCCGCTGACCAGGTTGAGAGCCCCTGAATCCGGCGTTTACCGCCGTGTTATCTGGGCTACCCTCTTTATTTCGACGCTTGTTTTTGTTGCGTCGTGATTTTCCATTGCCATCCCTAACTTCGGATGTGCTTGGGTCGCTGGTGCTGCTACGGGCCAACCAGATGTCTTTGCCTGCGCAAAAGCAGGTCATGAGGTTGTTAGGGCTGCCATTGTTCTCGGTTTTTCTTGGCCGAGGTGTCTGGCGAGCCATTCATCTCGGACACTATGTTTAAAAGCTGCTCAGGCTTCGACGTCCGGACAGTCGACGATTTGGTTCTTCTGGGTGAGGAACCTGTTCCAAAGCTTTTGGGCGGACTCTCCGGACTGTTGGATTATATGACTTAAATCGTTTGCATCTGGAGGTCGGACATAAGTCCCTTCAAAATTAGCCCGAAAAGCGTCCTCGAGCTCCTCCCAACTTCGAATTGAGTTTTCGGGGAGGCTTTTTAGCCAGTGCTGAGCTGGCCCTTTAAGCTTGAGGGGCAAGGATTTAATGGCATGGAGGTCGTCTCCGCGAGCCATATGAATATGGAGGATAAAGTCCTCGATCTAGACTCCAGGGTCTATGGTCTCGTCGTACGCCTCTATGTTCACTAGTTTGAATCCTTCTGGGAATTCGTGATCCAGCACCTCATCGGTGAAACATAGGGGGTGTGCGGAACCCCTGTATTGGGACATGTCGTGGTGTTCGGATGGTTGTAGTATTCGGTTTTGATATTGTGCCGGAGCACGCTTCCTAGATCCATAGATGGATCTGGTCGCACTGGATTTTTGGCGCAAGTTCTCACGTAGATCGTGTGTTGAATTATGTGCGACCTTGTTAGCCGCTCTATCGCGGTCACAAGGTGGTGGATCCGGCCGGTTGGTCATATCATTTTTGGCTGTGTGGGCTCTAAGGCCTCATCGTCGAATTCATGTAATAGCTTGCGCTTTGGATAGCTATTTGTGTGATAACTTCCACCATACTTTATTTCATCGTCGAGCACTTTGTTCCACCTGCTGTTGAGCATATCTTGTGTGGCCTTAAGCCTTTGTTACTGCTTCTTCAGGCTCCTTGCTGTGGCAATAAGCCTTTTGCGTAGGTTCTCTTGCTCCAAGTGCATTTCCGGGATGATGTGTGCATATTTGTCCGGACTGTTTTGCTCCTTAGATGGGGTTTGATGAGGTTTATCCTCGGCGTCGCTGTGTTCGGACGCCGGATCCGCACTGTGTTCACCATTTGCGTCTTGATCGTGCTCTGCTGGCGGGGCAGCGTAGTCGTCGTTTCTTCTAGAGTCGACTAGACTGCTATTTCCTCTTGCGCAGTTATCGCTGTTTTTGCTATGGCGGGACTTAGAGCGGCACCGCTGACATTGGCGCTTGGGTTGCTTGGAGGGGGCATCCTCCGTTGTCTCTTCGCCATTGCCCTCTTTGGGTGTATCCACCATGTATATGTCATGTGATGAAGTGGTTGTCCAGCGCCCTGTGGGCGCTAGTTCCTGTTCGTCTCCTGCATCTTCATTCATGCCGTCGATGTCTTCGGAGTCAAAGTTAAGCATGTCAGTTAAGTCATCGACAGTGGCTACCAAGTGGTGGTGGGTGGGCAGCGAATTTCTTCGTCGTCCGCATCCCATTCTAGCTGAACATAGTTCGGCCAAGGTTCTCCTTACAGGGAGAGAGATCTTAATGAATTTAGCACATCACTGAAAGGTGAGTGCTGAAAGATATCCGCGGAGGTGAACTCCATGATCGGCGCCCAGTCGGGTTCGACGGGCACGGATATAAGCGGCTCGGAGTCCGTGGCCGAGGGTGAATCCAGTGGTTCGGCAACACGGCTCTCGTAAGGGGTGAAGTCAGCGTCCGGCTCTATCGCCGCTGAGAGCGCGGCCTCCATGGCGGGGTCTATCCCTCCGCTCTCGGATGGCGCGATTTGCTCCGAATTGACAGTCGGAGTAGTTGCAGATGCGATCTCCCGCATACTGTCCAACGGCAGAGTTATGTCATGCTCGTCGTGACTGTGCGGCACACCTGACATGGGCTCGAATCCGTCGAAGATCAAGTCTCCACGGATATCCGCCACCTAGTTCAAGTTTTCGAATCTGACCTGATGGCCAGGGGCATAGCTCTTGATCTGCTCCAGATGGCCAAGCGAATTGGCCCGTAGTGCGAAGCCGCCGAATACAAATATCTGTCCGACGAGGAAAACCTCACCCTGGACCGCATCGTTACCGATGATCGAATGAGCCATCAAACCTTATGGCGACGGCACAGTGGAACTCTCAATGAAAGCACCAATGTCGGTGTCAAAACCGGCGGATCTCGGGTAGGGGGTCCCGAACTGTGCGTCTAGGGCGGATGGTAACAGGAGGCAGGGGACACGATGTTTACTCAGGTCCGGGCCCTCTTGATGGAGGTAATACCCTACATCCTTCTTGATTGTTCTTGACGATATGAGTATTACAAGAGTTGATCTACCACGAGATCAGAGAGGCTAAACCCTAGAAGCTAGCTTATGGTATGATTGTCGGTTATCCTACGGACTAAAACCCTCCGGTTTATATAGACACCGGAGGGGGCTAGGGTTACACAAGGTCAGTTACAAGGGAGGATATATACATATCTGTATTGCTTAGCTTGCCTTCCACGCCAAGTAGAGTTCCATCCGGACACGGGACGAAGTCTTCAATCTTGTATCTTCATCGTCCAACAGTCCGGCCAAAGGATATAGTCCGGCTGTCTGGAATCACCCTAATCCAGGACTACCTCACCCCACGAGGAAGAAGACAAAGTAGTTGCCGGGAGATCCGGCCCGACTGCTCAGCAGTTGGCCCGAATCTCGGGGGCTACACCCAGTGGATGCGTTGGCGCTCCCCCATGACAGATTGCAAGAAACAAAAACAAGAGACAAGAGAAGAGTTTTGTCCGGCTGCCAGTAGCCAGCAGAAGAAAAAGGGCGATGCAAGTCGCCTCGCCTCCTGGCCGGTCGAGCCTGACCGGCCGGGACCCCCCTTTGAGTACCTGGAGGCTCGAAGGCTACACCCAGCGGGGGCGCCGGTGCACTCCGCGAGCGTCGAGCCGCGCCGGCTGTCTGCGGCAAACTCCGCCTCGGCTGCACGAAAACCAATGTGAGCTCCTCACCCGCATATTTTTGCACCACGCAAGCACGGATAACCCCCAGCGATGCTCAAGGGCTATCTCCGCTTGTTCGCCCCGGCACCAGCCATAGTTGGCCCAGGGGCTAGCCGCTTGGCCTGAGACGTTAGTTCCCGTAGACGGCTTAGTAGCGTGCGTGGTACAAAAGGCCCACTCTTAGTCACAAACCGCAGAGCGGCTGTCGGGCTAGCAAGAGTGAATGCTGGAGGCCACCCACGTGAAAAACGTTCGGGAAGAAAAATGGTTCGGGCGACCCGTCAATTTCCTTTACAAGTATCTACTCGGTTGAATCTGCTCCCAGACTCTGAGTACTGTACACTCCACTTCACAGCCCACTCTCAGCCACAGACCGCAGAGCGTTTGTCCGGCAAGCAAGAGCACAAGCCAAAAGGCGGAGGGAACATGAAAAAGATTAAGGGGGCTCGGGCGAAACCGAGTCGGCACCCTCCGCATAAAACTTGCAATGCTAAAAGCATTCATTTGATATATATGCGTGGACTAACTTTGTCTTTTGCATGATCATTTCCGTGAAAACACGCCAAAAAATCCTCCGCCCAACTTTGCCAAGTTGCCCGAAGGCTTGGGGGCTACTTTCGGAGTAATTGTCCACGGGTACCCCGAAGACGGCGAGACAATAAATCAAGACATCGGGGCTAGCAAAGCCCCTCAGTCCGACTGCCCGGCCACTCCTGCCGGCTCCCCGTCCGACTGCTCCACACGGCCGGCTAGCTACCTAGCCGGCTGCCGACTGCAGCCCCGACCCGACACCGACAAGACCCCGACGAGACGGCCGTACCGCAACATCATCTACAGTGTACCGTGTCCCCTGGGCGTTGATTTATAAAATGCCCCAGGGGGACAAGCATGACATGCACCATGCCTAAAATAGGCTTGGTTTGTAAGCTATCCAAGGTAGCTTACAACCAAAGCCACCCACCATGCCCACTTGCCCCCCATGCCACTAGCTATCTTACATACTAAGCTAGCCTCACTATATATAGCATCCATCCATCCATCCACTCTCACATGCACTCACGCATGAGCACACACATGCTCACGGCCATAAGCCATGGGCATGGCCGGTCACTAGAGCAGGCCACATACATGCACATATGAAACCAGATGCCTGTGGCACTGCTTTCAGATACAGCTCCAGGAGCAACTCTGTACCAGATATACATACCAGATATACTCAGACATGCAGGAGTAGGGGTGTTATCTCTCCGGAGAGCCTCGAACCTGGGTAAACTAGTGTGTGCTTCTCGCATACCCGCTCCCGGGCCTATCAACAGTAGCCTTGCCCTCACACTAAGCCACCCTGTGGCATCTGTCGTCTTGCACCCCCTGTGAGAATACCACGACATTCCTAGTGATTCATTTAATCTCATTGCTCTGAACCTTGTTCTCCTTCTGAGTAGACATCGAACGATTGCCTATCGTATTGAAACTTCTTATTGCACCTTTTATTTTGCTCCCGATGACTTTCTTGAAGCTCAGCTTGAGAGATGACTCTATGCTTCGTTCACTGAGATAACCCCCAGGTACTTAACATGTGTTGAGGTCCGTCCATCCAGAGTTCCCCCAGCCCTTATCTTTTCTGTAAGTATGATGGAGATCCTAAAAAAGAATGACAACTTCGTCACGATGCCCTGAAGCAGAGAATTGAAGACATCAACTCAAAGGATCAACTACAACGAGAAGATCAACCAAGATCAAGAAGACTCGTTAGAATTTCGTAACCAATTCCTTCCCCTTAACTCTACCTCTTAAATCTTGGGACGAGATTTCTTGTACTGGAGGAGATTTGTAACACCCGATAGTTAAGCTATAGTAAACACACACTAATGGTGACATGTCATCGCGATTAATTTCCTAAACCTCACCTTGATCCAAATCGAACTCGAATTCAATTCAAAAGAAAGTCAAATTATTAATTTTCAAATAATAAAATAAAAATGTAGGATGGGTTTAGAATATTCCCTAACTTTTTGTCATGAATTATCCAACATATTTTGAATTAATAAAATGTCCCTAACCTATTTAAAACAGAGTTAGCAACAATTAAATTTACTGTTCTAATTTAAATAAATATCCAACCTTTTCAAAATAAATTGTAACTTTGTGTGCTGCTTTAAGATATTGCCTAGTAATTATGTGCTACGTGGAACAGTTGACAAAGTTCGTTTGATAACAAAAATAAATAGAAAACCATAGAGAAAATAGAAAATGGTAAATGAAGAAGGAACCTAAGTACTGTGCACTTTGGCCCATCATACACAGTACTGGCCCAGCCCACTAAGGTGGTTTTCTTCCTCCTTCCTCCGTGGCAGCACACCCGTGCCCCGTGCCTGCAATGCACCATGGGTTTGGCGACACCACGGCGTCCCCCTGTAGCACCCGACGACCTACAAGATCTCCCGCATCGCCCTATGAACCCTAGATCGACATTTTCCCCCTTCACTCCCTCGCTCTCTTAGAATTGTTCCACGACCGGCACCACCGTCGCCATGGCCTCCTTTGCCAACGCGCTCACCAACCTCCCCTTGCCAATCTAGCTTATCCAGGAGCTCCGCTTCCGTCCGCTACACCTTCTCCCCTAACGAGCGCAAGCCGGTACCCCCTACCTCGTCGGGAACGAGCTCCGTCTACCTCGGACCACCGCCGGCGTTCCTCTTTGATTCTGGCATTGTCGAACCCTTCTCGAGCCCACTTAGCACCTCTACAGGCTCGCAGTGAGCTTCTCCCCCAAATCCCCCTCTTCCCCCCTCGATTCAATGCCGTAGGCCGCCATTCCATTGTCTAGGACGGATCTCTGCTCGCCATGCCACTGGTCGCTCTCACGCATCCTTGGCCGCACCGCGAGCCCTGGCCACACTCTACCAAACTCCCGCCGTACCCCGCCTCACGCCAGCCCTCAACCCCCCTCTCTTTGCGCTCCGCGCTGCTGCTTTGCTCTGTTGATGCACCACGCCGCTGCTTTCCCGCGCTGGCTCCTCGCCCTTGTGTGCGGCCACTCATCGTAGCCATTTCTGTCGCCCGCCGTTGCCTCCGCTAGCCGGCCGTGTCGCACCCGGCTCCCAGCCGTGGCTGCGCGCGTGCCCAGTGGCCCCTTGTTGACTTAGGGGCTAACCCCAATTAGTACTAACCAACCACCCCACTAATTAGTCACTGACAGCAGGGCCCACAACCAGTTAGTTTACTTAAAAAACAAAACAATCTGTTAATTAAATGTCTCATGGACACATGGGTCCCACTGGTCTTTTGACCAGTAAAACCTGCTGACTAGGCAATCCTAGTCAGTGACAAGTGGGACCCCAACGCCCCTTGACCAGTCAATGTTGACCCAATCAACTGCATAGTTCTGGGTACACTTCTGTGTGCCCATAGCATTTTATTTCATTTTTGAATTAAATTAATTTTAGAAATTAACTAAAACTTTGAAAATTAATATAAAATAATTCGTAACTCAGATGAAAATAATTTATATATGAAAGTTGCTCAGAAAAATGAGATAAATCCAAATACGTAGTCCATTCATCTGCCACACGTCCCTAACATAGCAAACATGCAACCATCCCCCTCCGGTTCGTTTGTCCAAAAATATTGAACACCTGGAATACTATCCGGGATGTTTCCCCCCTTCGCCAGTAGCACCTAGTACTGCGTTAGCTCAGCCTAGCACCACTAAATGTCATGTCATGCATCTTAATGCATCTGTTTGCATTTTATTCATTGTTTCTCCCCCCTCTACTCTCTGGTAGACTACGAGACTGACGCAGTTGCTGCCCCGATCGTCTATGGTGTTGACGACCCATCCTTCTCTGCCGAGCTTCAAGGAAGCCCCCCCTTTGTTCATCCTGACATCGCCTACTATTTCCCTCTACTGCTTGCATTAGAGTAGAGTAGATGTTACTGCTTTCGGATGAACCTATTCTGCTGCATAGCCTGTCCTTGTTACTTTTGTTGTTACCGTTACCTGCAATCCTAAATGCTTAGTATAGGATGCTAGTATTAAATTAGTGGCCCTACACTCTTGTTTATCTGTTGTGCTATGCTACTGGGCCGTGATCACTTTGGGAGGTGATCACGGGTACATATACGATATACTTTCATATTGCTTATGTTACTGTTCGAAGATGGGGGCTGAAGGGGCAGGCGGTTCCATCTAGGTAGTGGTGGGCATGGGTTCCCGACGGTCCCCGAGTGTTACTTTGTGGCGGAGAGACAAGGCAGGTTGTGACCACCTAGGAGACAGGTGGGCCTGGTCCTGGTCGGCATCCGCGGTTACTTCAAAATAACACGCTTAACGAGATCTGTATATTTGATATGAGTCTGGCTACTAGCCTATACGCACTAAACAACTACGAGGGAACAATTATGGGCACTCGACATCGTGGTATCAGTCGAAGCCTTCTTGACGTCAGCGACTAAGCGACGTGCGCCCGGTTGGACCGCGTAATGCAACTTCCTTAGTAATGGAGGTTGCTAGGTCTGCTTAGTGGTTGCCCACACAACATGCAGGTGTGCAATGGGCGATGAGCCCAGACCCTGACGCGCTTTGGGTTTAGACCGGCGTGCTGACCTCTCTATTGAGCCTAGGTAGGGCTGCGACGTGTTGATCTTTCGAGGCTGGGCATGACCCAGGAAAGTGTGTCCGGCCAGAGGGATCAAGCGTGTTGGGTAATGTGGTGCACCCCTATAGGGAAGTTTATCTATTCGAATAGTCACGTCCCTCGGTAAAAGGATGACCCAGAGTTGTATTCTGACCTTATGACAACTAGAACTGGATATTTAATAAAACGCACCTTGTACAAGTTCTAGAGATAACCTGGTGATCGCTTTCCCATAGGGCGACGAGGGGAGGATCACCGGGGAGGATTATGCTCTGCGTTATTACTGGATGTTGCACTTGCTACTCTCTTCTACATGCTTCAAGATGGAGGCTGCCAGAAGCATAGTCTTAGATAGGACTAGCTATCCCCCTCTTATTCTGGCACTCTACAGTTCAGTCCACAGATACTACCCATCTCATTGATTCCAATGCATATTTAGTGTAGATCCTTGCTTGCGAGTACTTTGGATGAGTACTCACGGTGGCTTTGCTCCCTCTTTCCCCCCTTTTTCCATTCTTCTCGGATGTCGAACCAGATGCTGGAGCCTTGGAGCCAGACGCCACCTTTGACGACTCCTACTACCTTGAGGGTGCCTACTACTACATGCAGGCCTCCGACGACCAGGAGTAGTTAGGAAGATCCCAGGCAGGAGGCATGCGCCTATTTTGATCTGTATCCCAGTTTGTGCTAGCCATCTTATGGCACCTTGTTTAACTTATGTATGTACTCAGATATTGTGTCTTCCGCTGACTCGTTTATGATCGAGCACTTGTATTCGAGCCCTCGAGGCCCCAGGCTTATAATATGATGCGTGTATGACTTATTTGTTTTTAGAGTTGTGTCGTGATATCTTCCCGTGAGTCCCTAATCTTGATTGTACGACTTATTTTTTTGTAGAACACTATACACTATACCTCAGTAATCTTGGCATCAAGATCGTACATCTTATCCTCAACTATTCGCTCTAAGCTTTCCTGGTTCTTGGCTAGGTTGGCCAGATTCGCTCAATTCTTAGTGTTGCTTCAAGCAGATATGCCATTTGATCATTCTTCGTCTTGAGGTTGGCTATGGGAGCATTGGAGGCTGATGCCTCTTGTGCTGCTTTTGCTGTTCCAGCTGTCTAGATCTCTTCTTGAGCTTGAGTAGAGGAAGGATGTGAAGGGTCCATCACTACAATGTTGTCCTCAAACTCAGGCTGCAATGGGAGATGCTCATGATTAAGTAGATAAGTGCTCGTTCCAACCTTGAAGTTGATGAGCAACTGAATATGAGGAGCAAATCCACAAGATCTCTTCTCGTCAGCTGCAGTTCTCTATATGGTCTCAACTATCAGGCTCATAACCTTGAACTTTTGTGGAGTGTCAAACACATGTAGCAAGTTGATGGAGTGGCCACAAATCATCTTATCATTTCCAGACTTTGGCAAAAGAATGTGCCTCAAGATAGTATTGGTGGTGGCCAAACTAGCAAGCAGATGCTCCACTAAACCAAGCTTATGTGTATCAAGATCTTTCTTGGGGATAGGCTTGTACATATTAGCCATGGAGTTGTGATCCATCTGAGGCTTCCCATTGACATCAATGTCACTTCATTCTTCCTTAGGGGCACCAAGAAGTTCAGCCCACTCAGAGATTGTTGACTGGTATTTGGAACCCTCAGTCATCCACGGAATTCTACCATCTAGATAGAAATGAGCTGTGGAATAGAATTGCATACTCATCTCGTCATTCCATTTGGTGAGCTTATTCCCAATGAATGCATCTACTCATGCAAGTCTGAAGCTCTCATGAACATGGGGAAAGTGATCCTCATTGGCATTGATGTACTTCCAATCCACCCATTTCATGTCAGTGACTATGGGCTTCTTGTCAATCAGTGTGAAAGCGATAGTCACAATCAGTCATTCTCCTGACAGAATATGGATCAGTCATCCTCCACTGACGCATACCCTTATCCTTCTTGAGCATCATATTTTTTCCTACTAGATGAGAGTTGTCAGGGTCTGGAATCTTGGGCTTCAGCTTCCTGAGCACTAGTGGCTCGTCATCAATTTCTGCCTCGGGCACTGGGGCCTTGTTTTTCTTACTAGCAGAGATGTTCTTGGTTGACCTCTTAGGAGCTAGTACTTTGGGCTTGGACTTGGGCCTGGAGGGAGCAGCAGACTTCATAGCATCTAACATGAGCTTTTGAGTCTTTGCTGGAGGTGCATCTGCAATAGGTTCCTCCTCATCATCATCATGATCATCAGCAACCATGTAGGGTTTGGCAATGACACACGCAGTTGTCTTCCTTTGCCTCTTCTTATTCTTGCTAGCATCAGCCTATGTATCACTTGGCTCCTCAAGTGTGAATGTCATGGTTTCTTTGGGAGGTGAACAGGACAATGCATCTAACTCAACCAACGTTTTCGGCAGTCACAATCAAATGGATCGGTCTGATCCATAAAATCAAGATCCCCGGCCAGAAATTCTACTGGTACATGATGACAAGCTATTGTAAATAGAAGCCGAGCATGAGTAGAAGCCCTTAGGTCTACCTAAAAATTCTTTTTATGTTGTTCAACACCTGCAGCCGTAAGAAATTTCTTGTCGAAAAACTTAATCCTCACGGACAATAGTGCCCTCGCATTCAACATGAAGAATGTGACAAAGCTAGTGTTTGCATTATTGGATGCATATCCTTCCAGTGTTACTGTCTTCAAACGAATGTCATGAGATCTAAGAAAATCCTAGTGCTTCTTGAACCATCGATTGGTTATACCTTTTTCTCCATGTGTTAGTGCCTAAATAGAGATGAAGATTGGGAACAATTAATGTCTAAAAAAGATTATGTTGAAAGAGTGATAGATAGACGACTAGTTATAGTAAATTATATATGGGCTTCCAATGTGCGTGAAATCATCAACTTTATATACAAATTCTCAAGACATGGAAAGCACTGCAGCAAGCCAATAATCGTGTTCAGATCAAAACACCACATACTGATATGTAAGGTCTTGACAAAATAAACTGATGTCGCTTGAAGTTACATAGGTATTTCCCCAAAGAGGAAGGGATGATGTAGCACGGCGTCGGTAGGTATTTCCCTCAGATATGAAACCAAGATTATCGAAGCAATAGGAGAACCAAGCAACACAATGTAAATAGCACCCGCACACAAATAACAACTTCTCGCAACCCGACGTGTTAAAGGGGTTCTCAATCCCTTTCGGGGTACGACACCTCAAGATAGGCAAACGGACGTGAGGTAAATTTGTAGTAGATTGATAGATCGGACGCCAAAAAAATAAATAAGAATAAACTACAGCAAAGTATTTTTGGGTTTTTGGTTTAGTAGATCTGAAAATAAAAGCAAAGGAAAATAGACCGCAAAGGCTAATAATATGAGAAGGAGACCCGGGGCCCGTAGGTTTCACTAGTGGCTTCTCTCGAGAAAAATAGCAAACGGTGGATGAACAAATTACTATTGGGAAATTGATAGAACTTCAAATACTCATGACGATATCAAGGCAATGATCATTATATAGGCATCACGTCCAAGATTAGTAGACCGACTCCTGCCCGCATCTTCTACTATTACTCCACACATCGACCGCTATCTAGCATGCATCTAGTGTATTAAGTTCATGGAGAAACAGAGTAATGCCATAAGAACGATGACATGATGCAGACAAGATCTGTCGATGTAGAGATAGACCCCATCGTTTTATCCTTAGTACCAACGATGCATACGTGTTTGTTCCCTTTCTGTCACTGGGATGAAGCACCATAAAATCGAACCCTCTACAAAGCACCTCTTCCCATTGCAAGATAAATAGATCAAGTTGGCCAAACAAAACCCAAATATCAGAGAAGAAATACGAGGCTATAAGAGATCATGCATAAAAGATATCAAAGAAACTCAAATACTTTCATGGATATAAAAAGATAGATCTAATCATAAACTCAAAGTTCATCAATCCCAACAAACACACCGCAAAAAGAGTTACATCATATGGATCTCCAAGAGACCATTGTATTGAGAATCAAGAGAGAGAGATGAAGCCATCTAGCTACTAACTACGGACCCGAAGGTCTACAAAGAACTAGTCACGCATCATCGGAGAGGCACCAATGGAGGTGGTGATCCCCATCCGAGATGGTGTCTAGATTTGATCTGGTGGTTCTGGACTCTGTGGTGGCTGGATGAATATTTCGTCGACTCCCCTAGGGTTCTGGAAATATTGGGGTATTTATAGAGCAAAGAGGCGGTCTGGGGGCACCCGAGGTGTGCACAACCCACTAGGGTGCGCCTGGGCCTCCAGGCGCGCCCCGGTGGGTTGTGCCTCCCTCGGGCACCCTCAAGCGCAGTCAGGGCCTGTCGTGTTCCTTTTGGACCATAAAAATTCTCCGTAAAGTATCGTGGCATTTGTACTCCATTTGATAATGATTTTCTGCGATGTACAAAACATGAAAAAACAGCAACTGGCACTTGGCACTATGTCAATAGGTTAGTACCAAAAATGATATAAAATGACTATAAAATGATTATAAAACATCCAAGATTGATAATAAAACAACATGGAACAATCAAAAATTATAGATACGTTGGAGACGTATCAACATCCCCAAGCTTAACTCCTACTCATCCTCGAGTAGGGAAGTGATAAAAAAACATAATTTTTGATATGGAATGCTGCCTAACATGTCATATCATATTTCTTTCTCTATAGCATGGACATTTGGACTATTATATTATTCAAAGCAATAATCTAGTTTTGACATGATAATTTAAATACTCAAGCATATCAACAAGCAACCATGTCTTTCAAAATATCAACGCTAAAATAAGCTATCCCTAGCCCATCATGCTCAAGCATTGATCCATTCATGAAACACACTCGCATATTAGCTATGTCCAATACTCAAGTACGGTCATATTGCCTCCTAGTTGGTGCTTTTATAAGAGAAGGTGGAGACACAAAAATTCAAAATAAAAATTACATAAGTAAAAGATAGGCCCTTCGTAGAGGGGAGTAGGGATTTGTAGAGGTGCCAGAGCTCAGAGAGAAAAACTTGGAGATAAAAACATAAAGTAAATAATTTCCAATAATTTCCCAATAATTTCCATGCTTAGATATATCATAGGCGGTTCCCAAACAGAAAATAAAGTTTATTTCTTTTTCAACCATGCTTTCACTTTCCATGGCTAGTCGTATCCACGGTTTCCCTCCATACCAACACTTTCCAAGGAATTTATTATTTGACAACATAAAGTAAATTCATTTTTTGCATTTCGGGACTGGGCATCCCTAATACCTTTCCCTTACTCTCGTGCAATGACAAGTGAATAAATACTCATCTTGAGAATAACACATCTAGCATGGGAAATATTAGCCACACCTCACTGTTCCGCGAGCAAAACAAACACACAAAAGAGAAGTTTGTTTTTGAAAATTAGAGATGGCACATGCAAATTAGCTTAGAACGGCAAAAGAATACAGCTTACAGGTAGATATAGTGGACTCATGTAGCAAAACTGGTTTAAAGGTTTTGGATGCACAAGTAGTGATCATACTTAGTGCAAAATGAAGGCCAGGAAAAGATTGGGAAGCGACCAACTAAGAAACAAATAATCTCATAAGCGAGCCTTAAGCATAACTAACACCGAATAATGCACCATAAGTATGATATAATTTCATTGCATAACTATTGATTTTCGTGCTTGCATAGGGAATCACAAACCTTAACACCAATATTCTTACTAAATCATAATTACTCATCAAGATGACTCACATCATCATATCTCAAAACTATTACTAAGAATCAAGTTTATTTTGGCCAATGATCTTCATGAAAGTTTTTATTATATCCTTCTTGGATATCTATCACTTTGGGACTAATTTTCATATGTTGCTTTTGACAAGCTCAAACAAATATAAGTGAAGATCATGAGAATAATATTTCTTTCTCTCAAATTAATTTAAGTGAAGCAAGAGAGAATTTCTTGAAAAATATTAAGCACACCGTGCTCAAAAAGATATAAGTGAAGCACTAGAGCAAGTCCATAGCTCATAACAATTTAAGTGAAGCATAAAGAGCAATTCTAACAAGTCATGACATAATTTTGGCTCTCTCAAATAGGTGTGTCTAGAAAGGGATAAAAACACAAAATAAAACAAGGAAAGACTCATATCATACAAGACACTCCAAGAAAAACACATAGTATGTGATGAGTAAAAGTATAGCTTCGAGTAAAATACCGATGGTTGTTAGAAGAAAGAGGGGATGCCACTCGGGGGCATCCCCAAGCTTAGTTGGTTGCTCATTTTTGGATAATATATTGGGATGCCGGGGGATCCCCAAGCTTAGGCTCTTCTACTGATTATTCCTTCATCCATCGTAAAATAACCCAAAACATGAAAACTTCAATCACACAAAACTCAACAAAACCTTTGTGAGATACCTTAGTATAAGAAAATAAATCACTACTATAAGTGCTGCATCAAACCAATTCATATTTTGTTCTTGCATTATATCTTTTGTATTCTAACTTTTCTATGGCAAAAACTCATCAAAGAAAACCATAGAGCCATCAAAATAAGTACACAACACAAAGAAAACAGAATCTGTCAAAACAGAACAGCATGTAGCAATCTAACTATTTCGAATACTTCTATAACTCCAAAAATTCTGAAAAATTAATACGGCCTAAGCAATTTGTATATTGATCTACTGCAAGAGGAATGGGTATTTTATCGCTCTCTGGTTAAAAATGAGAATTTTTTTTGCGTGCGTAAAAGTTTCTGTTTTTTCAGGAAGATCAAACAACTATCACTTAAGAAGATCCTAAAGGCTTTACTTGGCACAAATACTAATTAAAACATAAAAAAACACAATCAAAACAGTAGTATAATTGGGCTAACACACAAAAACAGGAAGCAAAAAGCGAAAGTAAGTTGTATTCACTGGGTTGCCTCCCAACAAGCGCTATAGTTTTACGCCCTTAGCTAGGCATAAAGCAATGATCTAAGTTTTGGCAAATTTTGTAAGGGTTTTCTCAAACTCGGAGGCTCTTTACGCTTCCCTAAATTTTTCAGAAAAGAAACCATCTTTAGATCCAAAATATCCAATCGCTAGTTGCAAAGTGTAATCAAGGTATTCATGCGACTGATACCACCATTGAGATGTTTGAGGGGTTCGTTATATTTTTGTAATTCAACCATGTGTTTATGCAAAGAACCAAGTTTTTCCAGCATTTGAACTCCCTCTGGGGTGAAAGTAAACCCCTTCTTTTGAGGTGGAATCCCCAAAATTCCTTCTAAATTTTCATAGGCGGCATTGGCATCAAGCTCAATAAAATTCCCTTTAGCAAACAAATCTAGGAGTTGTCTAAGATGCAAAGCCAATCCAATGTAAAAATTATGAAGTAAGACCTTAGCGCCCCCCTTTAGATTGGAAATACGATATGATTCCATAAGCCTATACCAAGCCTCTTTCAAGTTTTCTTCTTGCCTTTGCTTGAAATAAAGCACTTCAAAATCTGGTGACGAAGGAGGGGTAGACACGCTAGCCATTATTACTAGAAAGAAAGAACACAGATAGATCGGGCAAGAAAACGGTGAACGAAAAAGAGAGGCGAGTAAAACGGCAATTTTTTGTGAAGTGGGGGAGAGGAAAACATGAGGCAAATGGCAAATAATGTAAATTGCGAGGAGATGAGATTTCTGATTAGGAACCTGGTATATGTTGAAGATCCTCCCCGGCAACGGCACCTAAAATGGTGCGTGGCCGGGAGACTATCTTGACTTGATCCTCCCCGGCAACGGCGCTAGAAATTCTTTTTGATGTCACTTGAAGCTACGTCGGTATTTGCCCAAAGAGGAAGGGATGTTGCAGCACAACGGCGGTAGATATTTCCCTTAGATATGAAACCAAGGTTCGAACCAGTAGGAGAACCAAGAAACACAATGTAAACAACACTTGCACACAAATAACAACTTCTCGCAACCCGACGTGTTAAAGGGGTTGTCAATCCCTTCCGGGGTACGGCGCTTCAAGATAGGCAAACAGACATGAGGTAAATTGTAGTAGATTGACAGATCCAACGCCAAACAAATAAATAAGAATAAACTACAACAAAGTATTTTGGGGTTTTTGGTTTAGTAGATCTGAAAATAAAAGCAAAGGAAAATAGATTGCAAAGGCAAATAATATGAGAAAGAGACCCGGGGGCCGTAGGTTTCGCTAGCGGCTTCTCTCTCAAAAAAATAGCAAACGGTGGGTGAACAAATTACTGTTGGGCAATTCATAGAACTTCAAATAATAATGACGATATCCAGGCAATGATCATTATATAGGCATCATGTCCAAGATTAGTAGACCGACTCCTGCCTGCATCTACTACTATTACACCACACATCGACCACTATCCAGCATGCATCTAGTGTATTAAGTTCATGGAGAAACGGAGTAATGCAATAAGAACGATGAAATGATGTAGACAAGAACTGTCTATGTAGAGATAGACCCCACTGTTTTATCCCTAGTAGAAATGATACATACCTACCAGTTCCCTTTTTGCCACTGCGATCAAGCACCGTAAGATCGAACCCACTACAAAGCACCTCTTCCCATTGCAAGATAAATAGATCAAGTTGGCCAAACAAAACCCAAATATCGGAGAAGAAATACGAGGCTATAAGAGATCATGCATAAAATAGATCAAAGAAACTCAAATACTTTCATGGATATAAAAAGATAGCTCTGATCATAAACTCAAAGTTCATCGATCCCAACAAACACACAGCAAAAAGAGTTACACCATATGGATCTCCAAGAGACCATTGTATTGAGAATCAAGTTAGAGAGAGATGACGCCATCTAGCTACTAAATACGGACCCAATGGTCTACAAAGAACTACTCACGCATCATCGGAGAGGCACCAATGGAGGTGGTGAACCCCATCCGAGATGGTATCTAGATTTGATCTAGTGGTTCTGGACTCTGCGGCAGCTGGATGAATATTTCGTCGACTCCCTAGGGTTGTGGAAATATTAGGGTATTTATAGAGCAAAGAGGTGGTCCGGGGGCCTCCAAGGTGGGCACAACCCACCAGGGCGTGCCTGGGCCTCCTGGCATGCCCTGGTGGGTTGTGCCTCCCCCGGGACAACCCCAGGCGCAGCCAGGGCCCGTTGTTTTCCTTTTGGCCCATAAAAATTCTCCGTAAAGTTTCGTGGCATTTGGACTCCGTTTGATATTGATTTTCTGCGATGTAAAAACATGGAAAAAACAACAACTGGCACATGGCACTATGCCAATAGGTTAGTACCAAAAAATGATATAAAATTACTATAAAATCATTATAAAACATCCAAGATTGATAATATAACAACATGGAACAATAAAAAATTATAGATACGTTGGAGACGTATCATCCACCACCACTGATAGGTTGGAGAAGCTCTTCATTGAGCATAGAACATTATATTAGTACCAAAAGTGTACTCCAAGATGATACTTAACTTATGCGCACAAATGAAAAAGGCAGGTTACAAAAGTTTACGTGAATAATATATAGTACCTCAATAGGTGTGGAGCCAAACACCATCTTGAACCATCTAAAAGGATCACGAATTGCACCCAAGGTCTCCAGTTTAGGCGCAGAGACTATAGTTATTTGCGAAGGCACCCAAGGTCTCCAGTTTAGGTGTGGAGCAACCTTTGAAGTGAAGGGGCATCTTCGATGATGAGATCATGTCTAAAAAACAAATTCCAATGCTTACAAGGTGGGGCGACTTTATTTTGATACAACTAATATGAATTTCCATTGCAAAAACAAGCAGCAAGCGCTCCAGGGCAGGGCAGCTGGAGCGGATGATGCTGTGCAGTGCGGCCTCCGACAGATCGACCACCACAAGCACAAGATTTTTTACAGTGGGAGTCGAAGCATTTGTACAAGATTGTCTACTGGATGGCACCGGGCAAAGGTGGCGGTGTGGAGAGAGGAGGAAAACCACGTGATGGACATCGGTGGTGAGGGCACATAAACATTGGTTTGTGGTATGTTACATACATAATCATGGTAGAACTCAAGCTGCTGGAGTTTATCAAATTGACGGGATGTCAGCCAGGTGGCCACCATGCAGGGTATGTCCAGCAGGTAGCATGCCGGGATGCAGATGCATTGAACGGAGCCATGGTGGGAGGAGATGATGGCTCCGGGGAGTTTAGAATCATCATCGAGAGATAGCTGACGATAGTAAAGATTAAGAGGCGCGGTGTGCCATAGAGTGCGCCACTGAGATGGGAGGACTTGTGCGCGGCGGCCATCCTTGGTGGGGAGAAGGGGGATGATCTCCCCAAGGATGTCATCCGGGAGATCGCTAATGCGGTCCGCCAGAGATTCTACTGGTTCCTCAGGTCCAGGGGGCGCTTCTGGCCGCACAGCCGGGTCCAAGATCTACATCCGGCGGCGGTGCTGGCCAGAGCCTCATCTGTGTACATACCAATCTGAAAGAAAAAATGGCATAACATGTAGGAAATTCGAAATCAATTCTCAAGATTAGGAAGAAAAAAGGCACAAACATATATGTAGGACATTCAAAAGCAATTCTCAAGATCTGGTCACGAATTATTAGCACACAAGCTAACCCTAGTCGGATTATTAGCAAAAGATCATTTGTACAGAACAAAGAATTAATCACTAACTCTATACGGACAACATTCAAACAATCAATACACTACGTGCATCTAACGGATCTTAATTACTCTGATTTCATGGACAGAGAGAACATAACCAGAGGATTTGTATTCCAGAAGAATTATAGAAGGGCGGGGTCGGGGGGGGGATTAACCAGAGAAAACACTTGATATGTTTGCTGCACAAATGGGTATATAGATGACTAACCAGTTTTCCATCGGAGTCGCAGTCGTTGACGGAGTTGCTATTGATCTCCGGCTCCGGCTAGGGGGCACGACAGCGCCGACGAAGTCAAGATTGTGCTGCTGCCCGCACGATACCTCGTCGGCGGCGATAGAAACCTCTGTGGCCAGCTTCACGCATTGCGCGGGTGCTTCACCAGCCCCGACATCGCCACTCCCTCGATGGTGCGCTTTGGAGGCATCATCATACACTCCAAAGTCCAAACATTGGTGACCACTATGGACCAGGGGTGCGGCCGCCTATTATTGTCGGCGACCTAGGCGTGCAATTAATACGGACCAGTGGGAGCGAGGCAGGCTACAGTCAAAAGCTGTCTCGCCTCCCGGTGAGCCTACGCTGCGGACTTTTGTCATTCCTACCATCATTTCACACAGCTACTCGCACGCCTCCCCGTCAATACGCACACCTGCACGCATGCCTCCCGGTATGCATGCGCGGTGGACTACTCGCAAGTGTCCTGTCAACTCACGCCTGCTCACATGGCACACGGGGTGTGTGGCAGCATGTATATATTTTTGGTTTACATTCTGCGTTGCATTGAAAAGATGCACAAATCCTGCGTTGAACAGCTCGCACGCTTCCTGGTGAACCCGCTCACTGGACGAGTTTTGGATTTACTAGAATTTAAAAACTAGGTATCTCAATGTTTTGCCGGCAATCAACAGTGCCCTGGTGTTTGAAATTCATTCCCATTTCTTGCGTGGACCTAATTAAGCATGCACCCAAGGACACATATTTGATTTTTCAACCAATTTCTATGCACTGGAGCATGTGCATGTATTTCAAATTTGAATTATGCACATAAATGCCTAGAAACCCAGTTAATGTATAAAAATGTCCAAACGAGCCCCGAGAAATTTCAAAACTTAACACAACTCTCATGTTGTTCTATGTTCACACTAGAAATTTTTTGAAAGCAATAAGACGCAACATATATCATTTCATCCCCAAAGGTGGCACATTCCCTACCGAAACCACCAGGCTTGTTGTGAGAAGCTCTGGTTTGTGAGAAGCTTATACCCAAACCTTCCCCAAATGGGACAAAATTTTTACCATGACATGTTGATGCCGCTCCATGATACCATGCCATGTTTCATGAATTTCAGACGAGTTTTAAATTTACTAGAATTTAAAAACCAGGTATCTCAACATTTTGCCGGCAATCAACAGTGCCCTGGTGTTTGAAATTCATTCCAATTTCTTGGATGGGACCTAAGCATGCACCCAAGGACACATATTTGATTTTTTAACCAATTTATTAGCACTGGAGCATATGCATGTATTTGAAATTTGAATTATGCACATAAAATTCCTAGAAAACCCAGTTAATGTATAAAAAAGTCCAAACAAACCCTGAAAAATTCCAAATAACACAACACTCCTGTTGTTCTATGTTGAGACTAGAATTTTTTTGAAGGAATACGAGGCAATGGATATTGTTTCGTCCCCAAAGGTGGCACGTTCCATACCGAAACCACCAGGCTTGTTGTGAGAAGCTCTGGTTTGTGAGAAGCTTATACCCAAACCTGCCCCAAATGGGACACATTTTTTACCAGGGCATGTTGATGCCGCTCCATGATACCATGCCAAGTTTCATGAATTTTAGACGAGTTTTGGATTTACTAGAATTTAAACACTGGGTATCTCAACATTTTGCCAGCAATCAACAGTGCACTTTTGCTTGAAATTCATTCCCATTTCTGGGATGGGACCTAAGCATGCACCCAAGGACACATATTTGATTTTTCAACCTATTTATATGTACTGGAGCATGTGCATGTATTTCAAATTTGAATTATGCAATAAAATGCCTAGAAAACCCAGTTAATGTATAAAAATTTCCAAACGAACCCCGAAAAGTTCCAAAACTCAACACAACACTCCTATTGTTCTATGTTGACACTAGAATTTTTTTGAAAGCAATAAGAGGCAACGGATATTGTTTTGTCCCCGAAAGTGGCACGTTCCCTACCAAAACCACCAGGCTTGTTGTGAGAAGCTCTGGTTTGTGGGAAGCTTATACCCAAACCTATCCCAGATGGGACAAAAATTTACCACAGCATGTTGATGCCGCTCCATGATACCATGTGAAGTTTCATTGTAACATCCCAATTTTCAATTCGGATGTTACAGATAGGCCATCATATGCATATCATATTTTTATTTGCATTTGGTTGTGATCATAGAAATCTTAAGCAACTCAAGGACCCAAGGAGAGAGTTGGAGGTTTCACTAAATTTTCATATTTGAATTATTTCAAATTTGAAGAAAGGATCAATTTGATTTTAATATTTTCTCTCCAACTATTTTCAATAACAAAAATAAATGAGAGAAGATAATATGACTTCTTAAACGGAAGAGAAATATTGGAGGAGAAATTTTAAAATCAATTTCTTATTTTTATTTGTATTTTATTTGAATTAGAGAAAAACTTGATTTTTTGAAAAAATTGCATTTTAGGCCAGAAAAATGTTCATCTTGTCCTAAGTATTAGGTTTGAGTGGTGAAAATTGTTTCTGGTATTTTCAGAATTTTTTTATATTTTAAAAGGATTTTCTTCCGCGGCAAATTTTAAAAAAATCTCTCCGGACCGAACTGGGCCAGAGGCCCAGCTGGCCCAGCCGAGCGCCGCCGCCTCCTGCTCGGGAGTCCCGACCGCCGCCACCATGGAGTCCGGCTTAGACTCCACCTCACCGCCGCCTCCTCCCGCAAGCAAGGCCCCCGACCCCTTTATAAGGCGCGCCACCCCGACTCCTCCTCCTCATCGCCTCACCACCACTGCCGCCGCCGCTTGCCGCTGCCGCGCACCACCGACGCCGCCGCTGCCGCCGACCGCCGCTGCCGCCCCACCCCACAGCCCCGGCGCCGCCTTTAGCAGCTGGAGCTGCCACAACCGCCGCCGTCCGGATCCGCCGCCGATTTTCCAATGAAAACCGTCGAACCGGTAAAAACCGACAAAAACCCCACCCGGTTTTTATTTCTCTAATCTCGGTTTATTTTGTTAGATTAGTTTATTTTTTGGGGGGTTCGCTAATTAACGAACGTTCTCCCATTCTTCCCTGTTAACGAACGGATTTCGTTCGTTAGCCTCTGTTAGCGGACGTTCGTCTGATAGATTTTTCTTTTTCTTTTTATTTTCGGCCAGAGACCTATCCGCGAATACTTTTATCACAGATTAGTCCCTAAACTTCAAACCCTTGTTACTTTTTACTCGTTTATTCACATCCAGTGAAACCAACGCCAAAATATCCGTCTTGTTCCCTTCTATCCAGATAATCAACTTGAACATGGTTTTGATAATTTAAAATTTGGTTTCAAGCAAATTTGAATTTGAACTTGTTTTAATCGTAGTTTGAGTTTCGTAACACCGATTCGATTGTTTCTTTTTGCAAATCGAAGCTCTTCACTTATACTTTCCGTTTGGATCTTTTCTTTTGGGTTTTACCTTTGCATCTTATTCTTGGGTGCTTATGTATGCTATTGTTTGTTCACGATAGAGTTTCCGGAGTGGGAGGCAAGGCAAGTAATACTTTGATCATACCCCTTTATTACCCAGTTTTTATGCATTAGTTTCAAACCTCAAACATTGCATGAGTTGGATTTGGTAACATGTGGTTATTGGGAAGTAGTTGATGAGGTGGGAACCTATTGACTTTTCTTCAAACCCTGGGAGTTCTACGTTATGCTTATACTGCTATGCTATGCTAATAGACGTGGATTGGTTTTAGTGATCCATGAAAGATGTGAGAGTTATTATTAATTGATGGTTAAACTTCAGGTGGCTACTTTAATACACATCTTGGTGGAATGGTTGGGGCACCCTAGAGAACCCAGTGGTTTGCCCGGGCACCTGGAGAACCTAGTGCTTGCCCAAGGGGATCCCGGAGTACCCATGTGATCATCCTATGGAATGCCACCCAGGCTCAAAGGGATCATAAGATTATTCATGATAGAAACTTCCGTGTGCAGCCACAAGCCATTATGGCCTCTGGCATAGCTGAGTATGTTGTGTGACCTCTTTCAGAGGTAGGCTAGCAGATGTAGGGGATGTAGGTGGTACTGTCTACCCAGAGTAAAGAGTTAATGCTTTGGAAAGACCATGTCTCAATCATCCGTTTCTCAAACAACATATAGTGTGAGAAATTCAATGGAGGAAATTGAGTCTTATGGGGAAAAGTGCACAAACCTCTACAGAGTGCACAAACTAATCATGGTTAGCCGTGTCCCCGGTTATGGACATCTTGAGTATCTGGTACTTCAATTATTGATTTGATCTCATCACTTTACTTAATTAATTTGCTGGGCTATAGTTATTACTTTGGGATTGAGTTGGAGGAACCTTCTTAATATTTTCAACCAACTTGGTAGTTAAATACAATATATTCCTTTGTGGTAGGGCAAAATTAGCTTTATGCAAATGATAACCGTAGAGCCTCCACCAACCATATATGCATGTAGTTTTTTTTGACTATTTACTGTGAAGCAATAGCTCCACATATGCATGTAGTGATGGCTGTTATTTGTCCATTGCTCTATAGTATTATCTTGCCAGCATATTCCATGTGCTGACCTACACAGGCTGCAACATATTATGTTGCAAAGTTTTTAGACGAAGAGTAAGTTGTGCTAGGTCGTTGTCATGCACTCAGTTTTGCCGTGGAGTTGGATGGACTCTTCTACCATCGAAGCTTCTGTTGTTATCTTATTCAGATGGCCTTCAGCCATATTGCTGTATTAAGTTCTCTTTTTAGACATTCGATGAAATAAGTGGGTGATTGAACTCTGTTATAAATCCTCGAGTACTGTGTGTGTCAGCAATACTGATCCAGGGATGACACTTAAGCACAGAGACTTGACCGGTTGAGGTCGGGTCGCTACATTCATGAATTTCAGACGAGTTTTGGATTTACTAGAATTTAAAAACCAGGTATCTCAACGTATTGCCGGCAATCAACAGTGCCCTGGTGTTTGAAATTCATTCCCATTTCTTGGATGGGACCTAAGAAGGACACATATTTGATTTTTCAACCAATTTATATGCACTTGAGCATGTGCATATATTACAAATTTGAATTTTGCACATAAAATGCCTAGAAAACCCAGTTAATGTATAAAAATGTCCAAACGAACCCCGACAAATTCCAAAACTTAACACAACACTCATGTTGTTCTATGTTGACACTAGAATTTTTTTTAAAGCAATAAGAGGAAACGGATATCATTTCGCCCCCTAAGGTGGCACGTTCCCTATCAAAACCACCACGCTTGTTGTGAGAAGCTCTGATTTGTGAGAAGCATATATCCAAACCTGCCCCAAATGGTTGACGCCGCTGCATGTTGACGCCGCTGCATGATACCATTCCAAGTTTCATGAATTTCAGATGAGTTTTGGATTTACTAGAATTTAAAAACCAGGTATCTCAATGTTTTGCCGGCAATCAACAGTGCCCTGGTGTTTGAAATTCATTCCCATTTCTTGGATGTGACCTAAGCATGCACCCAAGGACACATATTTGTTTTTCAACTAATTTATATGCACTGGAGCATGTGCATGTATTTCAAATTTGAATTATGCACATAAAATGCCTAGAAAACCCAATTAATGTGTAAAAATGTCCAAACGAACCTCGAAAAATTTCAAAACTTAACACACCACTCCTGTTGCTTTATGTTGACACTAGAAATTTTTTGAAAGCAATAAGAGGCAACGGATACAGTTTCATCCCCAAAGGTGTCGTGGTGTTCGAAATTCATCCCCATTTCTTGCATGGGACATAAGCATAAACCCATGGACATAAGCAGATAAAAGGTCTAGCAATTCAAACACCGTCCATTGCCGCTATGACCCCATTATGTAACTCTAATCAAGATGGAAAATCAAGTATATCCCACACAGTTTATTATCACCAACCGTGTGAGATCCAGTACAAAATATCCTGGAGCACCGTCGGTGTATAGTATGTGTATGGCTTACGCGAGAAGGTGCGTCGGTGACATACCGCAGCATTACTGCCTTGTAATCTTGAAAAAATATCTACCGCCTGGAAGGTATTCATGTTTGACAGCACACGATTAGTATGTGTGGACAATGTGCGATGTCTAATAGTCCTGCTCTGCTTCAGTCCCTTGATTCAAATTTTCAGTAGCCCCGGAATTTTACTCCCGCCTCAGCATCCCTCACAATTTCACAAATATCTACTCGCCCTTGATCCAAATTTTTAGTAGCCCCACCATGTTACTCCCGCCTAGTAAAATTTTCAGTTGCCACAATATTTCCTCAAACATAACCTTGCCCCCCTCCACACACACCACACACTCCCGAAAACCTCCGCCCACACAGACAGACACCACCCCCGAAAGCATTGGTAGGTCGCCGCCATCGCCGGCGCCTCCATCCTCAACCTCTGCATGTGTGCTAGGGAGCTCGAGGAGCCAATGGCCAAAGAGATGTTTATCGCGGCCTTTTTGCCCAATGCCGGCGAGGTGGCCGCCGAGGTGTCCCTATCGTCCTCCGCGGGCTCGATCCGCCGCCGTCGGTCCCCCGATCTGCCCACCGCCGCGCCCCTACGCCTGTTCGAGGACTTCCCCGTCCTCCCTTGGACCCGACAGCAGACGAGGTCCTACCTCGGGGTCCGGCAGCAGCGGTGGGGGACGTGGGTCACTGAGATTATAGATCGGGAGACCCACACCTGCCGGTGGCTCGGTAGCTTCCACACGGCCGAGCTCGCGGCCATGGAGTACGACCTCTGGCAGGTCCGCTACCATGGCGCGACAGCTAGGCTCAACTTCCCCTTCGGCACACTTCCAGTCAACCTTGTTCCACCGGAGCCAGGGGTGGTGAGCTCGGCTATGGCATGGGAGGACTGCGAGGCGTGGGAGCGCCTTGAGGCCGAGGCCACCGACGAGGCCTACAGGCAAGAGCTTCGCCGACAGTACCTGGAGCTCATGGAGGCAGAGCAGGCGATCTTTGTCGGCATGGAGGGCGGCGAGGTTATCGCGCTCTCCTCTGATTACGAGGTCGAACGCAGCAAGGATGGCGGCGTGGAGAGTGGCGAGGTTATCGCGCTCTCCTTCGATGACGAGGTCGAAGGCGGCGGCGAAGGTGGCACGGAGGGCGTCGAAGTGGGCCCCGAGGATGAGGAGATCGACGTCTACAAGTGGAGGAGTGCCTTCCCTAAGGATGCTGACGATGACACCGACCTGGCTCGCGGCACACCGTACATGACGAGGAAGGATTGGCTCGACCTCTACTTCGACCGAAAGTAGTTTAGCTTAGTTTAAATTTATGTTTTATGTTCAGTTATTCAAAACTATCTATGTTTTTGTTTGAATGCATGCTACTTTCGGTTGAACCTGCTTTGAACTTGATCAAATTGAAGTTTACAACCTTAAGTTTAGGGGATCGACTACAAAATGCCAAAAATTACTAGAGTATATATATATATCCACTAATGGTTTTAGTCCTTTAAATTTTTAAGGATCGGCTAGAGATGGCCTTCTGACTTGTTTATTTCAGTTCTTCACAATGTGATGCTTTATATGTGCAACTATTTGTCGTGCAGTTCAATTTCATCAATAACAGTTTCAACAATACCACTATGAATTACGATATTTGGTTGTTGTTAAGGATATTGTGGTTAACATGCCTTTTCGTTTTTATCAATAACTAGTGTACTTTAGACCTGCACAATACCATTTTGATTGACTATTTTCTTGTTTTTAAATGTCATGCCTGATGTAGTCAACACACCTTTCCACTTCTTGTTTTGCTTAACTGGCGTGCTTAAGCCTACACACTGAAGCTATTATTTCTAGATTATGTTTTCTACCGGGGATATATTTGGTTGATGTTTAGCCTATTGTGCTTAACATGCCTTTATATGTACTCATGTAGGACAATATTGAGAACAGTGTTGTTTTCCATCGAGGTTAGTTTCATTGCATTGCATATATGTACTCACTATTCAGGATATCGGTAGCTGGTACCATATATCCTGGGGCTGATAAGGGATTAATCGTCGAATCGGACATTTCACTTAATATATCTGTAACCCATTTATCTGTAGGTTAACTAGGGCCATATTTAATATTTCTGAGACTACATAGCAACATGCATTGTATTGAATGACTAAATATGCAATCCCAGGCTACATAGCAACAAGGAAGAGTGCTACCTTAATGTTTTGATGATGTCTAGATATAGATGTAATAAAATCTTATATAATGGGATGGAGGGAGTGTTGTACTACATCATTTTTCAATTGTTTTTTAGCTTCTAATATTAACTTGGTGCTTTTAGGTACATATATCATTGCTAAAGATCCACGCTTCGACCCTTTTTGCGTATGGGGCAATGAGATATTCATGAACCAATATCAAGTGAGTAAACTGATAAAATTGTTATTAAAATGGGTCAAAAGATGTCAACCGAACTATTTGTTTACACTTTATGCAAGACAACAGTGAACTGCAGGATGGTAAGTAAGAACCTGTAACCTTCTTTTTACTGCCTGTAATAAGTTGTGCTAGATGACAATGTCTGAATCTTTTTTCTTTTGCAGTGGATCCTGAAGCAGTTTACTCAAGATTACCTCTCAAACAACATGATTGGCGGCCGGCAATCCCAAGGGGTTGGACTAGAGTCCTGCATGCCTTCTGCATCCAGGAGAGCACAATAGGGCCATTCTGCTTCACGTTGTTCAGCAACCAGAATGTTTGTCGCCTCTTTCTTTACCATCTGTAATAGTACAACTATAGAACCCTGGTTCATCATTCTTTATTTGAAGCTTATGTAATTCTTAAACATATGTACCTGTGAATCGAATAATGCATTGGTTGTTTGAACCTGATGGATATGAATAAAGCTATAGCCTACTTTCAAGTTTAAATTAGGTACAATTTTAAATTAGGGCGAAATTACGGTGTGTAGTTCATTAAAGGGCACATGATTAATAAAGCACAGCATGTGTGATATACATCATAATTCAACACGGTTCACAGAGAGGAAACGTGTGTAACAATGCACACAGTTGTTGTTTGCAAAGCGTGTGTGATGTCAGACAATATCACATACAGTACAAGAAAACAAAATGTGTGTGATTATCTACCTATCATCGTACATGGTTCATAATCATGAACTATTTGTGATGTGCCAGGCATCATAAAACTCCCGTGACTGGAATCTGCCTGGAAAGCTCCCGTGCCGAGAATCTGCCTGGTTTTAGGTAAAACAACAAAACTCCGACTGTGTTGGCAATGCGAGCATAAACGAGTAGCAAGGATGAAGCACTTGGGATATTCGAGTTATCGGAAACGGTTATATAGTGACAACTGTATGCATCAAGGCTCCCTATCCCCGACGGTTTCTGGGTCGTGTGGGAAGGACCCCCCTATCGCTGTCACTCACTAGGCGACAGTTCCAAATGCCGCCGCAGAAAGGGGTTAAAAACCGTTTGTATAGCACCGACGCGTACCAGTGAGCACTTTTCGGTGGCACCGAGAAGCACTAGTGCAATGGCCAGAGCTAAATCGGTGGAACCGAAAATTCCTAATTAGTCGATCTGAGATGCTTCCAGCGGAAACCTAAACCTAAAATCTTTGCTCAAAACTAATCTAAGGAATTTGATCATGGAATACGCATTGCAATCTATGGCAAAAATAATGAAATACCATCCGTGCATTGAGTCAGAAAGAGGAAAACGGAGGGGGTCGAATCTCACCCTAACATGGCGGAGATTCTCTACGGTGGCAATGGCGGGACAAATTGCCGTTGATGGTGACGGAGTCCTACGCGAGGGTGCACTGGAGATGAGGGTGACGATCCAGAGACTAGGGGGACGACAACAACGGGGTGCAGAGTCATGACGTTCGAAGAAATTTTCAACATATGGTCGCGCTGGATATATATACCCATGTGCTATCGGTGGCACTGAGTGGAACAAATCGGTGGCACAGAGATGTGTAACTGCTTGCAGTTACAACAAATTAGTGATGCCAAGTTGTTCTAGTCGGTAGCACCGAGATGAAAACCTAGATCAATCTAAATAATTTCAGTATGATCGAGTTTGAGTGATGTGGCCCAACCTAAATGCATAGCGAAAGTTTTGGAGATCAGCCCTTGTCGGATCGGTGGCTTGGAGTGCACCTCACTCGGAGGGTCTTAAAAAGACTTGTTCAATTTTCGTGATATAGCATGAAAAGAATTTCAGACATGAAATCATCGATAGCTAGAGAAGGTTCTTAGGCATTCATGTACATCCACTTGGCCAACGAAAAACAAGACAAATAAAACAACAAATGGATGTCCTCGAATGGAGAAATGTGCAAGCAACAGGCTCACACATTAAATTAGCAAATGAAATATGTGTCGAACATGCACAACCAATTATAGCATCTATCAAGCAATTGGCGATGACTAGGTCATCTATATATGAGTATATTGAGTTAGGAGTCAAATAAGAGCATTTGATCATAGGTCATACTCATCGTTTAAGCACAAGTGGGGCTGCCAATTTTACATAGAGCATTAATGTGTTCTCTGTCGGCGTTCTGGGAACCATGGTACCCAGACTTGCCTGCCTGCGGCCCACATCATGGACCCCGCGACGGCCTTGTACGACCCATTTGCAAGACCACCAAGACAAGACCCTCGCGAGGCGGATGACACCAGGACCTCCCAAGGGAATGGCCTCCCCTGGCGGCCTCCCAAGGAGCGGAGATTTCTATGCAGGTACCCAGCCTCACGAGGCTATCATGACGTGAGCCGTGACGATCAAGGCTAGGCGGGCACCAGCGGGCGCAGAGGAGGCAGTTTCCTCTTTGGTGCTAAGGAGGCAAGGACAGGCGCAGGTTCCTAAGGAATGTCCCAAAGGTTTCCATTCTAGTGCGACAAGACCAAGACCACAGGCCCGGCAAGGTGGAGTTCATCACCGAGCCCACCACCACGTCACGACCAGAAGCTTTGCAGGTGAAGACCACCTTCCGTCAGCATTAGATGTACTACTTGTCACCTTTCAAATTTGTCGTTGTGGGATCCCTTCCCGCCTAAGTTTTGAGGGAAGAGGACCAAGGCCACTATAAATATAGGTTAGCCACCCCCATAGGGGGGTGATCCAACCCTTTCCACCATCACCAGAACAGCCCTCGTGAGGTTGTTCATCCACTGTACTAGTTCATCCTCAACCCCTCATGAGGCCAATCGACCACAAAATAGGAGAAGGGTTTTACACCACAAGGTGGTCCAAAACTGGGTAAACTGATGTGTTATATTCTTCCTCGTTCATGCGAATCCGGCTAGGCTAGGCTATGGGGCGACGAGCTCTGAGCTTTAGAGGTTGAGATCTTTAGACACACCCAAGAGTTCAAACCTTCCTGGGTCTGCAAAGTCCTGAATCTGATATTTTGCACGCCAGGTAGGGGCGTGTCGAAGCCCTGCACTCTCATCAGCTATGCTCCATCCTCGCCTTGCCACACCCATGACAAGGGCCAGCCGAGCCCGCGCTGAGCAGTGGGTCACCCACTCCGGTCGAATGGCGCCATATGGCCACGACGTCTCCCACCATGCCCCGCCTTCCTCATCACGCCATCGCCAATGACAAGATTCATCACCATCGCCCACCGTGCGGCGCAACGGGCGTGTCACCGCGCCTTCCGCCATGTCACCACGGTGTCGTCCTTCCACGCCGCATGGGGGCTAACAGGCGCGCAGGCCACGCTCCTTGCAGCGCACGAGTTATTGTGCTATCGCCCCGCCAACGGCGACCACACCGTTTTACTTGACCGAGTTGCTGAGTTGCTCAACGACGCATGCCAGGGTACCGAGCCCCTGTGCCCCCCGCCCATGCCACGACCTTTGCCACAGGCCGGGGTGTGCCTTTGCTGTGTTTGCTCGCCCCTCCAGGGAGGACCTGGTGGGCCAAATGACGGAAAGGGGGTCGACAGAGTCCTCCCCTCGATCCAGGAAGCGCTCCCCCAAGCTTTGGACGGGATGGACGTCCCCTCGTGGAAGGCGTCATGATGGGCGACCTCATGGCCATCTTGACCCGCCGGCAAGGGTGGCGGTCGGTGAAGTCGAAGAGCAATGCCCCAGATATCACAAGAAGGCCCATGCTAGGGCCTCGACAGCATCATTAAATGCCCTTCCCCGCTGCAAAAAGCATTTTCAGAGCGCGTGTGCTAATTTTGGGATGCATGTGAACTATGCTTCAGCAAAGCGTTGGGGAAACAATGGTAGGACTACGCATGCCGGCATACGGCGTCGCCCCGAGCGTGGACATGGCTTCAGGAGGACTTGAGGACCTGAGGAGTCCACGAGGCCAGGACGTCTCCCGATGGTCCAGGGTCTCCTGAGCCACAACCACTTGACATCGAGGGCCCAGAGACCCAAAGGCTCGGGAGGAGTCCAGGCCCTGCATCGCGAGCCGGTCAGGCGGCGTGCGGCCGACAAAAAGCCACGTCACATTGCCCGCTGGTGGCCGCCTGGTCGGTGACCCTCCAGAGCCGCCAAGCGCCTCGGGCTTACCAACATGTGATCTGAGGGTCGGAGGCGGGTTCCTCCCCGGGGAGGAAGGTGGTCACCTTGCACCCCTCCAATCTCCGCCCACGACAGTCACTAACATAGGTGCCGGAGGCGGCTGTTCTTGGCTTTTTCTTTTAACCAAATTTGATGTTTGTTGGAGTGAATTTGAAGTTCTTGCATCTTTATTCGAAAAGGGGGGACTTGCTTTTTATTCTTGTGGTGCTTTCACTCTTGATTTCCATCTCTGCGAAAGCTGATGGGCGCCTGTAGCTCCCTCCGTTGTGCCTCGCGAGCGGGGGCTAGGGACGGAGCACACGCTTGGGTCAGCCCATTGGTGCTGAATGCACCCCGATGGCCTGGGACACAGCAGCCGCGGGCTTGCCCGCGCGCACACCTCTTCAAGACCTCGGGGTCCGCACCCTCGCGCAATGCTCTCAAGCGAGCCGGTGGGTACGTGTGGCCCGAGGTTTTCGGTAAGCATCTGCCTCCGGACCACGGTCGGGCATCGCGGTCTGACATAACAATGGCAGCTGTCCCTACTCAGGGGTCGCAGGCGCGGGGAAAGAAAAGGAAAGGTGACATCAGGGAGTGCAATATTACTTAATACAACATGAAGAAGATTCTTCCAAAAATACTTTTGTATCCCGTGGGGTCACATCCGGAGTCTTGACAGGGAAACATGAGAAAACAAGCCTAGGGAGACGCGCTATCACCATCGTTGCCGCCGTCATCGTCATTGTCAGCCTCGCGTTCCTTGACCACAGGCGTGCCCACGTCCTCGGTAGGGGCGAGCTCCGCGATTAGGTCATCCACATGATCGCTCTGGGTACGGGGGCTATTGTGGAATTGAAGTCAAAGTCAGGATCAGAGCGAAGAAGGTGGCTGAAGACGTGCGAGAACGCTCACGCAGGAAGGTCGTGGCTCCTCTCCTTGACGAGCTAGAGCGCCCTCCCGGCCCCGCCTTAAAGGCATGCCACGACCTTGGTGAAGAAGCTATGGTAACCGGCGTCGTCAGCAATGAGCGGCCGGACTGGAGACGTTCTCATTGCAAATATTGCTCAGGGCCTGTTTGGCCCTAAGCCCGAGGGCCTGCAACATCTGGGAGCGCTCGCACTGCAGCACACGGGCCCGGCTCGCCTTGTCTGAAGCTTTCTCCATGAGGGAGGACACGTCTTCTACCTTCTTGTAAAGGAAGGATAGTTCAGCCTCAGCAGTGGCCTTAGCTTACCCAACGGCCTTCTCGCATTACTCCGTCGCAGCTAGCTTCTCCTTAAGGCCGTAGGCCTCGCCTTGCAGCTCGTCGTGCCGCGTGCAGAAGCGAGCCTCCTGGATCTCCAACTTCCGGCGGTATTCCTCGGCGAGGGTCCTGCGGACCCCCGCCACCTTCTCGTCAACCTCCCTCTGGATCTTCGCATCCCGGGAGGCGAGGGTGTCCTCGGTAGTGGCCACTTGGCACTCCAAGCTCTGCTCCACCGCCTCCAGTGCCAGCGTGTCGTCGAGCATGCGGGGCCTCGCCTCACTTGTGGGCGGCCCATCCGCTGGGGCAGCAAGCGCGACTGCGCGCGCCCAGACTTGTCGCTCGAGGATAGCATTTGAAGCTTGGAGCTCCGTCTCGCACTCCTCAGCCAGCTCGCGCAGATGGTCTGTGGCTCGGGCCTCCTCCAAGGCATGGTTGCAAGCCTCCCTCGCCGTGACCAGGGACCCCTCCACCTCCGCGCGAGCATGCTAGCACTGCAGGCGGCTGATATGTCTCCATTGTATCTACTTTTCCAAACTCTTTTGCCCTTTTATTGGACTCTAACTTGCATGATTTGAATGGAACTAACCCGAACTAATGATGTTTTCTACAGAATTGCAATGGTGTTATTTTTTTGCAGAAATAAAAGTTCTCGGAATGACTTGAAACTTCACGGAGATTATTTTTGGAATTAATAAAAACTATTGGTAAAAGAATTAACCGAAGGGGCCCACACCCTGGGCACAAGGGTGGGGGGCGTGCCCACCCCCGTGGTGCGCACCCTCTGTCCTTGTGGGCCCCCTGGACCTCCACCGACCTCAACTCCAACTCCATATATTTACTTTCAGGGAGAAAAAAAATAAGAGAGAAGGATTCATCATGTTTTACAATACGGAGCCACCGCCAAGCACTGTTCTTCCTTGGGAGGGCAGATCTGGAGTCCGGTCGGGGCTCCGGAGAGGGGATTCCATCGCCGTCGTCATCATCAACCATCCTCCATTACCAATTTCATGATGCTCATCGCCGTGCGTGAGTAATCTTATCGTAGGCTTGTTGGACCGTGATGGATTGGATGAGATTTACCATGTAATCGAGTATTTTTGTTAGGGTTTGATCTCTAGTATCCACTATGTTCTAAGGTTGATCTTGCTATGACTTTGCTATGCCTAATGCTTGTCACTAGGGCCCGAGTGCCATGATTTCAGATCTGAACCTATTATGTTTTCATGAATATATTTGCATTCTTGATCCTATCTTGCAAGTTATAGTCAGCTACTACGTGTTATGATCCGACAACCCCGAAGTGACAATAGTCGGGACACTTCCCAATGATGACCGTAGTTTGAGGAGTTCATGTATTCACTAAGTGCTAATGCTTTGGTCCGTTACATTATTATAAGGAGGCCTTAATATCCCTTAGTTTCCAATAGGACCCCACTGTCGGTGTCAAAACCAGTGGATCTCGGGTAGGGGGTCCCGAACTGTGCGTCTAGGATCAATGGTAACAGGAGACGGGGGACACAATGTTTACCAAGGTTCGGGCCCTCTCTATGGAGGTAAAACCCTACGTCCTGCTTGATTGATATTGATCAATATGAGTGTTATAAGAGTTGATCTACCACGAGATCGTAATGGCTAAACCATAGAAGCCTAGCCTATGTGGGTATGGTAATGAGTATATATGATGTCCTTTTCGGACTACCCCCTTCGGTTTATATAGACACCAGGGGGATCTAGGGTTTTCATGGAGTCGATTACATAAGAAGGAATCTTCAATCGCTAAGCTTGCCTTCCATGCTAAGTAGAGTCCAATCCAGACATGATGCAGTCTTGGCCTTCATGTCTTCACAGCCCATCAGTCCGACCCAAAGGATAATAGGCCGGACGCCCGAGGACCCCTTAGTCCAGGACTCCCTCAGAAGCCCCTGAACCTGGCTTCAATGAGAGGAGTCCGGCGCGCAGATCTGTCTTCGGCATTGCAAGGCGGGTTCCCTCTTCCGAACTCCAGAATAGTCTTCGGACAAAGTAAGTATATCCGGACCTATGTATATAATGGCAGAGGACATAATACCCCACGAGCCCAACTTGTTGATAACTGTTCATGACATCATATCATGCCTACCCGGTTGCTATTTCCAACCGTCGGCTAGCGAACCGCCCCATGTCTCGGGGTGCGGTTTTACTGGCACGTCCCATCAAGGCAGAGATCGTGTCCCTTTATTTACGGGATTTTCATTAATGCATACGTAGGGAACCTAACCATCCCCTGGGTACAACTCCTTGGCGATAGGTAAGTTTAGAGACCTAGGGGAAAATGCCCGGTATTCGGGGCCTTTATATAGAGATCCTAGTCTCGTCTTCTTCCCTTGCGCTCACTCCTTCCTCAACCCCGGTCACCCCAAGTTCCAACCCTCAGGTTCCAATCTCCACCAGCCTTAGTCATGTTCGGATCCAGCCGTCAGGGCCGGTGGGTGGCTTCTTCTGTCACGGAGGAGGATATTACGAAGCTCCGCATAGCGAGGTATCTGATCCCAGAAATCTTTCATTGGCTTTCCAGATCCGGTGAGAGGGTAGTATTTGTATCCCACTTCCTTCATGGGCTAGGGTTCGTGCTTAACCCCTTTGTCCGAGGTCTCTTGTTCTACTATGGGCTAGATTTTCACGACCTGGCCCCGGACTCTGTTCTACTCATCTCGACATTTATAGTCACGTGCGAGGCCTTACTCTGGACTCTTCCGCACTTCGGTTTGTGGCTCCAGACCTTTGATGTGAGGCCTCAGGTGGTAGAGAAGGAGCAGGCAGAGTGCGGCAGCGTCACAATAGGCAAGCTGGCCGATGCAGTTTGGCCCGAAGGATCTTTCGCCGAATCTTCCGACTTATGGCAGCAGGGGTGGTTTTATATCAACGAGCCGCGGGGGCCCAAGTGGGCGGCCATACCTGCGTTCCGACTCGGCCCTCCAACTCAGCTCGCTTCATGTGTCAATAACGGATTGGACTGGGGATCCATCGATGAAGTGCAGACTCTGCAAAGTCGCATCCGAAGCCTTACCCAGAAGGGCATCGATCTTGTGAATGTTGTCCAAGTAATGCTGGTCCGCCGGATCCTGCCATGTCAGCGGTGGCCTCTTAGTATGTGGGAGTTTAACCCAAAAGGGCGGCGGACACTACAACACTTCTTCGGCACTATGCACGAAGTAATGTGGAAATTGTATTTTGGGGAACGAGGGCAATGGCCGGACACTACCGAAGATGTTGGCCTTGACTGCAATCGTCCAGCTACTTCGGTAAGTACTCGAGCACCTTTCATTCGAGCATCTTCTAACGAGATATTGAACAAACCGTCCCTGCTTAGGACTGGATAAAGAAAGCGGTGCTAATCTGGTGTCCGGCGCCTCTCCCCGAAGACCCTACGACTGTCCTGCTAATGAGAATGCTGATTCTGGCACTGTACCAAGTGGCTGCATTCGGGGAAACCGAAATCCCTTTGCCCAAGGGCAAGGGTGCAGAGGGAGTCCTCCAAGGCAAGAAGAGGGTGCTTCCGAAGATCAGGAGGGGAAGCCTTCTAGGAGAGGAAAAAAAGCAATCGTCGAGCGGCTTGGGCCGGGTGAGTGAGGTTGCCGTAGAGCATGATGACGAGGATGAACCTCGAGGCAAACCATAAGTGAAGCAGGGGCACTTTGAATGTACTTCGTTCTTTCCCACTAGTGAAGTGATCGTATGTTCATCCACGTAGGTTAACGCCCAGTGTTTCTCAATCGTCCTCCTCCTCGGGAGATCTTCTTCCGGAGATGATGGAGAGTGACATGCCTCCTCCGGCCTCATCGTTGAACAGAGGAGATGATACTGAGGTATCGTCCCGAAGGGCGCCCAAAGGCGGTGCCTCCATCACTCGAGGTTCTGGGATAGAGACTGGTGTTCCCGAACCGTCCGATTTACAGCTGGAGACAGTTCTGGAGGTAAGCAGGCGGGTTCCTTCACTGGAATACCATACTCCGGTGGTGGTTCTCGAAGACCCAGGAGCGCCGGAGATGCTGACGGACATGCTACGACGAGCGTCCATTTCAGAAGAGCATCGTTCCTTGATGGTTACGGTGGTCGAAAGGGTTCTATCCGCAAAGAGTGGATTGAACGAGGCCTTCACGAGCCTTCTAAGAGGTTTCGAGGTTTGTGTTGTAGCTTTATCAACTGAATTTCATTGGCAGAATGCACCTGTTGTATATGCAGTAGCCCCTAAGACTCGGATTGTCTTCCGAAGGGAGCGATCGGAGGATCAAAGAGATATGCTCAGGTATTAACCTTGGTTTAATTTGTAATACAGTCTGCTTCCCCTCCTGTGGCTGCCCGGAATACGGGAGTGGCCGAACTGCAGCAAAAGTTGGATATTGCGGAGGATGACATTGCGTTGATCAACAGGCGTCTTGACGACTTGCAAGGTATGTATTTCGAGTATTCTTTACACTAGTGTGCTTGACACGGGACAGAGCTTTATATGAAATGTGCATGAAATGTAGATGGTGCTGCTGCCGTGGAGGCTCTTCGGCGGAGCTAATCCGGGCCAAGGAGCAGGCACAGTTTAGTGATGCTGCTGTTGAAGGAGCATCAGTTGAACTGAAGGCCGAACAAGCTACGGGATGCCAGTGCGAGGAGAAGATATCCATGATGACACTCCCTTTGGAGAATGCTACTGGCCGCTGCGAATTTCTTGAGAAGGAGAATAAAGCCTTAACGGCTGAACTGGACAAGGCTGTAAGTGCATCTAGTGCCCTTAGTGATTTTGGTGTATTGAAGACTTATAGGTTAAGGGACTAATGTGTTTATGAGTGTACACAGGTCCATAAGTCTATGAGGTGTTTGGTATTTACAGAGAAAGTCGACCCCTAAAACTGAAGTTCTTCGACTGAAGACTTTGGATTTCTGAAGACTTTGAAGATGAAGAAATTGGTGCAATCCTGAAGACATGGTATTCATTCGAGGAACATGAAGCGTGAAGACTTTTGTTCTTGTAGTTTCATTTTCTCTTTCTTGAGTCATAGGAAACACCGTACTGTTAAAGGGGGTCGAGGAAATACTAAGGAAAAATTTCCAAGTGATGCTCAACTCAAATCCTACACTTACCAGTCCCTTCGAGTGAAGCCATTGGAAATCTCATACAGTTCAGTCAATTTCTTCGGTGACAGAGACAAAGTTCTTCTGGTCTCTAAGAAATTTGTTCTGACTAAGGAGTTAGGAATTCGCTAGTCCGGATTGCCTACATAGTGAGGAACATGATAGCCCTGAGGATTTTGCTACCCAAAATTTCGACCGTTGCTGTGCTATGCGCCAGCTGTCCCGAAATATCTACCCACCTAATGGTCATATCATTGAAGGGCATTTATGTCTTATCATGTTGAGCTGCTCCCTAGGCTATAAATAGCCGCCCCCTACAACCACTAGCTGGTTGGCTACTCTGAGAGAAACTGACACTTGTCATTTGAGAGCATCCCATCCTCCGAGGACTTTGAGTGAAAATCATCAAGTGAGGAAAACCCAAACCCAAACACCTACAAACCCAAAGTGATTGAGCATCACTAAAGATATTGATCCTACATGGATCCGACGCTTGTTACCTTTGAAGACTGTGTATCTTCCAAACGGTTAGGCATCATGGTCTAGAGCATCCAAGAGGAAATTGTGGATTGCCGAGTGACCAAGTCTGTGAAGGTTTGGAAGTCGCCTTAAGACTTACCACGAGTGATTGGGCGAGGTCTGTGTGAACTTAGCTCAAGGGGACTACGGTGAGGACTGAGTGTTCAGAATTGCGTGTTCAGAGCTGGGTGTCCGGGACAGTGTGTCCTCAGGTTTAAATACCTAGCCGCCCTAACTAGACGTACAACTATCACAACAGTTGGAACTGGTCTACCAGATCATTGTCTTCACCAAGCTACCTGGTTCCATTTCCTCAACCCTTCCATTTCCTCATTTATGTGTTGAGTGCTTGTTCATATCTGTTTGAAGACTTTGACTGAAGAGTTTCTCAATTTCCTCAGTTCAATTTCTTCAGTCTATTTGTCTTATCCTGTGTTATCTTGTGTTTACGCTTTCTGTACTCTGTGCTCGTTTTTATTTCATCATGAAGACCATGATCATGCACTGTTATGTTTACTTCTGAGTACTTATTCTGCTGCAGGTAGTTCTTCACTCAGGAATTTCCTCACCCTGAAATTCCTCCCTGAAGAATTCATAAAAATCACCTATTCATCCCCCCTCTACTTGATATAACACACTTTCAATTGGTATCAGAGCAAGGTACTCCCTTGTTCTGTGTGATTTTGGTTTAACCACAGGGAGTTTTAGTTATGTCGACCACAGGAATGAAGACTGTGACATGCCCCATCTTTGATAGTCATGATTATCCCAAGTGGAAGGCCATGATGAAGGAGCGCCTCATCGCGATGAACAACGAACTCTGGACCGTCACCGAGATTGGTCTTACTGATCTGTGCAAGATGGCGGAGGCTGGTGACATTCGCAAGTACACACTACTCAACCTCCCGGCGAAGGACATCATCTAATCCAGCTTGTCACAAAATTAGTTCAGGAACGTTATGCATCTCATCCATGCAAAAATCATTTGGGACCGTCTCTCTAAGGTCTATGAAGACCATCGATCTCACCATGAACCCTGGTTCGAAGAATTCATGGAATCGCGCAAGGCTATTACTTTCGATCCAGAATCATCATCCTCTACACCATGCCTTATGGCAAAAGGTGCCAAGGTAACTGATTGCTACTTATCTGAGTCAAGTGATGATGAATCTGGTGATGAATTTGGACCCAGTTATGTCAAACTTGCTTCCCTTGCCACTAAAGAACAAAGAGCTTTGGAAAAAGTTCAATACATGCTGGATAAAAGCGATGATATGTTGGGTGAAGAAATGGATCAGTCGAAAGCTTTGGCTGGTAGTCTTCGGAGACTTCAGTTTAAGTTTGACACCCTTCAAGCTCATCATAACACTCTTCTATCTGATCATATGAAGCTTTCTTTTGAATTTCTTCAAAGAAAGCAAGATCTTGCGCAGTCAAGAGTAAGTTATGAAGATCTTCAGAAGGAGCGTGATTCATTACTTGCTCAACAGATCAACGCTACTCAAGGTGAATTTGTTCCTCCATGTTTGAAGTGCATTGAACGTGAAGCTGCCAATTCTTCGCCTGAATGCTCAAATACTTCCATTGCTGCAAATTTTTCATCTGCCTCTGCTACCACTAATTCCTTATCTGAGGACATTGCTAGTATCACTAATGATGCAGGGCTGAAGGAATTGTATATGACAGGCATGTACAAAAAACTCAAAGGGCATCAGGCTCTTTGTGATGTGCTTAAAAAGCATATCCTCAACAGGAACCCTAGGAAAGAGGGTATTGCCTTTGAAATGAAACTCAATGCTGTTGGGACCTACTGGAAACCTGAGCAGTATCCCAAAACCTCACGGGTTGCTGCAAAGGGATCTTCAGTGGATCCATCTACTTTATCTGGCTTTACATGTGAATCTTCATATTCTTTTGATGAGTCCATTGACTCTAACTATAAACTGTTCAAAAATCATAATGGTGAAGTATTTGCTAGATATGTTGGCACTAACTGCAGGAATGGTCCTCCTATGAAGAAAATCTGGGTTCCCAAAAGGTGCCTTGAAAATCTTCAGGTGAATGTCATCATGACACCACCTGTGAAGAATAGGAACCCCAAATCAAATTTTTCATATGGATCCAAGTCCTCATTCGGACCAAACTCCTCTCATGGATCAAATTCCTCAAAAGGATCAAAGTCCTCATATGAACATCATCGTGCTAACCCGTCTGTTTCGCAGGAAAGATCTAAGGATTATGGATATGTGCATTATTCTTCAAATCATTATGTTCATAAGTCCTCGAAGAATTTCTCTGCTTACTCTTATGCTTATCCTAACACCTCTTATGTGAAACGAAGTGGATTGGCATCTATGCCACCTTTATCTTATGGAGCTCGCAAAATGATGAACTCTTTGCCACCCCTTCAGATGTGGGTGGTGAAGAAAAAGAACTAACATCTTATGCAGGGTCAGGTCTCCAGACGAACTTAATCGTCTGAAGAATTTGCTGGAGACCTGAATGTGCTTGAAAGGACATAAGCTAATCATGAAGAAATGAATTTTCATTTCTCACGTCCTCATACTGTTTTATCTGTTCTATTGTCTGATGAAATTTATACCATATTCTTCACTGATGAAGTATATGAGTTCGTAAGTTGCACTAATTCATCTGCAGGATGATCAACCCAAAGCCATTGAGTGAGTCATCGATAGTGGATGTACACATCACATGACTGGTGACAGGAGCTTATTGATGGACTCTGCTTTATCTCCATCACATCTGAAGCATATTACCTATGCTGACAAAGGCAAAAGCAAGGTATGGGGTCTAGGTAAGGTTCCAATCTCAAAGGATCGACACATGGACAAAGTCATGCTTGTCGAGTCCTTAGGGTTCAACCTCATGTCTGTCTCAATGCTTTGTGATCTTGATATGGTGGTTGTCTTTGGCAAGTATCGTTGTGTTGTGATCATGGAAACTGACAATTCCAAACTCTTCGAAGGCTTTAGGAGAGGAGATTTGTATATTGTTGATTTCTCTACAGGACCACAACCTGCTACATGTCTTAAAGCAAAAGCTTCAGAAGGCTGGCTATGGCATCGACGACTTGGTCATGCTGGCATGAGGAATCTGCACACGCTCGCGAAGAAGAAGCATGTCATTGGCATTGAAAATGTCAAATTCCTCAAGGATCACTTATGCGGAGCCTGTGAAGCTGGAAAGATGACCAAGGCCAAGCATCCAGCAAAGACTATCATGACTACTACTCGACCATTTGAATTGCTTCACATGGATCTCTTTGGCCCTACTCACTATGCCACATTTACCAATGCCGCATCTCTATATGGCTTTGTCATTGTTGATGATTACTCTCGACATACATGGGTCCATATTATCACTTACAAAACTGAAGTGCAGGAAGTCTTCAAACGATTTTCCTCGATGGCTTCAACTAGCTTTGGTGTGAAGATCAAGCACATCAGGAGTGATAATGGAACTGAGTTCAAGAACACTGGCCTTGATGACTATCTTGATGAACTTGGTATTACTCATGAGTTATCTGCTCCTTATACTCCTCAGCAAAAAGGCGTCGTGGAGTGCAAGAGCAGGACTCTTGTTGAGATGGCCCAAACTATGCTTGATGAGTAGAAGACGCCTCCTCGCTTCTGGACTGAGGCAATTGATACTGTGTGCCACATCATCAACAAGGTATATCTTCACAAATTCTTCAAGAAGACAGCATATGAACTTCTCATTGACAAGAAACCCAATGTGAGTTATTTCAAAGTCTTCGGTGCTATATGTTGGATTAGAGATCCTCATCATAGTTCTAAATTTGCACCGAAAGCACATGAAGGTTTTATGCTCGGTTATGGTAAGGAGCCGCACACCTACAAAGTCTTCAACACCTATCATCACAAGGTTGTTGAAACTGTAGATGTGCAGTTCGATGAGACTAATGGCTACAGAGGATGTCATTCCTACTGAAGAATCAGCTGAAGAAGTTATTCCAAAGCATGAAGAACATCATGCTAATGCACATGAGGAAAATGGTGCTGCAGAAAATGCTGATCAAATTCCTCATCGTCAACCCGCTCATCCTCGCATCGCAAATAAAGTGCAAATTGAGAAAATCATCAGCGACATCAACATTCCAGGTCCTCTCACACGCTCAAGAGCTTCACATTTATCTAACTTTTGTGGGAACTTTGCTTTCGTCTCTATCATAGATCCCACTAAGGTAGAAGAAGCATTTCTGGAGCCTGAGTGGATTCAAGCTATACTAGAGGAATTACATCAATTCGAGCTCAACAACGTCTGGGAATTTTTCAAACATCCAGATCCTCGCAAGCAGAATATCATCGGCACAAGGTGGATCTACCGCAACAAGCAAGATGAAAATCGCCTTGTGGTGAGGAATAAGGCACGGCTTGTAGCTCAAGGCTACACACAGGTTGAAGGAATTGATTTCGATGAAACTTTTGCACCTGTTGCTAGACTTGAAGCTATTCGCATATTACTTGCTTATGCTAACCATCATGATATCACTTTATATCAAATGGATGTGAAAAGTGCATTCCTCAATGGTAAGCTTGAGGAAGAAGTATATGTTGCTCAACCCCTAGGTTTTGAAGATCCAAAGCATCCTGACAAAGTCTTCAGACTCAATAAGGCCCTCTATGGCCTCAAGTAGGCCCCACGGGCGTGGTATGATACTTTGAAGGCCTCATCAAGAAAGGCTTCAATCCCAGTTCACTTGACCCAATTCTTTTCACTAAATCTTATGATGGTGAATTGTTTGTGTGCCAAATATATGTTGATGATATTATCTTTGGCTGTATTGACCAACGTTATACTGATGAATTTGCCTATATGATGAGTGAAGAATATTAAATGTCTATGATGGGAGAATTGAAATTCTTCTTAGGTCTTCAGATTCGTCAACAGCGCAATGGCATATTCATATCTCAGGAGAAATATCTCAAGGATATACTAAGGAAATTCGGCATGCAAGATTGCAAAGGAGTCAAAATCCCTATGCCCACAAATGGCCATCTATGCACTGATGAAAATGCTATTGACTTCGATCAAAAGGTATACCGCTCCATGATTGGTTCTTTATTGTACCTATGTGCATCTAGGCCAGATAATATGCTTAGTGTTTGCATGTGTGCCCGATTTCAAGCTACACGGAATCACACCATAAGGCTGTGAAGCATATTCTTTGATATCTAGCTCACACACCAACACTTGGATTATGGTACCCCAAGGGCTCAGCTTTTGATCTCATTGGATTTTCAAACTCTGACTATGTTGGTGATCGTGTGGATCGCAAGTCAACATCTGGCACATGCCATTTCCTCGGACGATCTTTGGTCTGTTGGTCCTCGAAGAAACAGATCTGCGTATCACTGTCTACTGCTGAAGCTGAGTACATTGCTGCTGGTTCTTGTTGTGCTCAACTGCTATGGATGAAGCAAACTCTCAAGGACTATGGCGTCAACGTGAAGAATGTGCCACTCTATTGTGACAATGAGAGTGCCATCAAGGTTGCTCATAACCCAGTTCAGCACTCGAAGACAAAGCACATTCAGATTCGTCATCATTTTCTTCATGATCATGTGTTGAAGGGCGACATCTCTATTGAGCATGTGAAGACTGAAGAACAGCTAGCCGATATCTTCACTAAGCCCTTGGATGAGAAGAGATTTAGCAAGTTGCGGTGTGAGCTAAATATCCTAGAATCTTCGAATGTTCTTTCAAAAGGACACCCATCCTAACACTTATGCAAAATTGATGACTTAGATGTGCAACACATGAAGAAACATTTTTCTTCAATCAATGAAGACTAACACCCTAAGACAATTGTACGCGGTGTCTGAAATCATCATTCTTATATGGTGGGTCACGCCACCACAAAATGTTGAAAATCTTCAATTGAGTTTTTTTCCTTAGTTCTTTGAAATTCCTCAGTTGTTTTTCAATTTGCATTGTCTTCACCATTTCCGTCATTTTTCTTCA
>NC_057809.1:233745940-233760752 GCF_018294505.1 Triticum aestivum
CCTCTACAGCATTCAGTTATTGCTATATCTTCAAGTCGCTTGTTCCGCTAAGTGAATGTGATCGGACACTTCCCCCTCTATGCTAAACTCAACCTAGTCTATTCACAAATTTTTCATGTGCGTTCTATTTGAAACTCGTTGAAAATCTTCACTGTGTCCTTATCAGCTGAAGAAATTGCGAACGGAACTTTAAAACCTATCTTATCTAAATTTTCGGCTTTGCCGCTCAAACCATTCCACATCCCACGAGAACACTTATCCATTCACCCACGATCTCACACGATCTCCACTTCTCAGTACGTGGGTGACACATGTCAAGCAAATAAGAAGGGTCAGGGGCACGTTCGTCCAATTTCTTCGGGCGAACAGTTTTTTCACCGTGGCTATAAATACCCCTTCCCTTCCTCCCTTCACTTTTACTCCGCTTGTTCTCACTCCAGCTCGAGCTTCTCAAACCCTAGCGCCGCCGCTACTTCATCATCGCGGTGAGGAAGAGCTTCACTGCCTCGACTTCGTCGCCGTCGTACTCGCGCCGGCTGCGGATTTCTTCACTCCGCCGCCGCCATAGTTGTCTTTCTCTATCAAGTTAGGGCGTGGAAGATCTGAACTGACGAACTTCACATCTACACCTCTCAGTTCGTCGTGTTCTTCGTCCAGGGTAATTAAAAGTTACTTTTACTGCCCTCTTTGATTCAAATGATAACTACAAAATTTTCAAAGGTGTTTATACTTCAAATTCATCACACACTAAACACCTCACATGTCATCTGTTCTCGATTCATTTCTCTAAAGCTATATTTTTCTTCAAGATTCCTCAAATGTGTGGATTTTCGATCTATACATCTCTGGAACCTAATACAAAGAATGCTTACTGAAATTCTTCAAGACTCATCTGGTCAAATTCCTCAAACTTGCTCCTTTTTGAAAAAACCTCTTAGAATGCAGATGACCTCTCCATATTCCTCGCAATTATACTCTGTTCACAGGTACTCATGTCAGCTGCTGAATCACTAGGTTCTCATCAACTTACCTCATTTGCAGCGTTCCTTGAAGAAAAGTTGCATACATCTTCAGAGAATTCCATTGTTCAAATTCCTCATCTGAAGAAAATGGCTGATGGAAAGAAGCCACAGAAGGGAGGAAAGAGGCCTGAGGTCAATACTGCTTTTGAGATCCCTGATGACATATACAAGGACTATTGCACTCCTGATGAGGCCACTCATGGAAAGGAAACCAAGAATGAGCGCAAAGTGCGCATTCAAAGAATAGAGAAGAGACGGGCAAGAGAGTGGAGGGAATACATGTATGTTACTCCCAAGTACATGAAGAAATTCGCTCTCAATCCTCCATGCCCAAGACCTCCATTGGCACTTGGCCAAGAATCAGATCCCACCAGCCTCAAGCATGGTGAGGATTATCCTAATGAATGGGGAAAGCGCTAGGCCAAGTTGGCCAGACAAGCAAGAGAAGCAGTGAGGAAATTCAATGAAGACTCTGCTGCTGCTGCTGCCGCCACTACTGAGGCCTCTGCAAGCAAGCCAAAGAAGGTCATGCCAAAGAAGCCTGCTCACAAGCCAAGTGCTTCACCAGTAATGCCCTCACGGCCAAGTTCCTCAGCAATGCCCTCATGGCCAGATTCTTCAAAGCCCTCACGGCCAACTCCTCAAGCTGCTCCCACTCCAAAATCCTCAGCTCCTCCGCAAAAGTCCTCGGATCCTCCGCCAAAGTCCTCAGCTGCTCCGACCAAATCTGCAGCACCTACGCATCTCGCCTCGTGCCAAAGGACGACGGGCATCTCTATTGCCTCAGGAGCATCAGCCAGTTCCTCAGCACCACTGCATTCTTCAACTGGTCCCACTCTGTTGAAGACCAAGGAAACTGCTGGACGAGGCTCTCGACCTAGTCCTCAAAAGAAGCAGGTCACTTTTCAAGTGCCGTCAGATGAAGACAAAGCTGATGATGATGAACTTGCAGAAATCATCAGAGACAGGCAGGTCAAGGCCGCTAGACAAAGGGCACAAGTGTGCCTCTACTTTTGGATCCAAAGTTGATCCTTGAGTATATTGACCTATGGCACAAGGACCCAAATACTCCTATGCCTGATTTCAAGCTGTCTCCTGGTCAAAGTCATATGTTGATTCACTTCATAGAAGAAGAAAAATGGAAGTTTGAGAAGGCCAGGAAGATCAGGAAAGCGCAGTACAAAAAGGAGCGCTACCAGAAGAAAAACGGTGTCTCTATGACAACTGAAGAACTTGTCAATATACAGTTTGAGATCAAGAATCTCAGTGATGAATTTGACGCATACCATGCTGATTGGCTTGGAGCCAAGGTTCGTTTTGTGAGACTCGCTGGCAATTTCACTTCAAATGTTGCAGCCCCAATGCAACAGGAAATTCCTCAGGCTGAAGCATCTTCTCAGCCTACCAAAGAAAATGCCAGCACCGCTTATGACAATCAGGCTACTGAAGAAAATGCTAATTCCAGGGCTGATGACTGCATTCCAGCCGCTGAAGAAACTGCCAGGGAAATCACTAGTGTTGTGCCTGAAGAAAGTGAAGACGTCAGGGCACCTGCATCTATTGCACCCGAAGAAATTCAACCATATTCCTCTGCTCCTCCTGGGCCTACACCAACTTCGATCCTTCCATCTACATCAGATGTGAAGAAGACCTAGGCTGTAGAGCGTGCAGCAGTGAAGAAAATGAAGGCATCAACTTCATCAGATTCTTCAACCCCGAAGAAGATGAAGCCATTGACCAGCTCATTTGCCAACCCAATTGATGTTGTTCCTATCTCAACCATGCCATCAAAGGACCTTGTTCCTTTTGATGAAGACTATGTGATTCCAAGTGAATCCGATGAAGAAAATCCTTCTGCTGCTTTGTCAGAATAGTTGGATGAAGAAATTGAAGTGGATGCAATCCCTTCAACACCAATTATCTCATCGCCCATGCCTCAGTTCACTGCTGAAGAGGCCGGCGTTGAAGAAATGGATGAAGAAGACGATGTGGACATTGGAAGCACTACTCTAGTGAGGAAAGATGACTTTTGGGAAAGTCAACACCCCAACTCTCCTCTGTTCACACATCTTCAACAAATTCCTCAGTCCCCAGTAACTACTGAAGTCCAAATGGGATCTGAAGAACCTCGTGCAACTCCGTCCATCCATGAAGAAATTCCAGCCACTAGTGCCGATGAACATTTAAATGAAGAATTAAAGTCCCAGACTGCCACTGAAGAAGTACCTGAAATTCCTCAGCCTGTGGAACCTGAGATTGAGATCCCTGAGGTTGTGATGCAATTGACTGACACTCCTCACCCCGAGCCAAAGGATCCCTTCTCAAAGAAACAAAAATTCAAGGCTGATGACTTCTTTGGCGAGCATGTATTCTTCGCTGACTACAACCCTTATGACTCTGCTCGTCTTAGGAGGAACCGCTTCTAGACTGCCAGCCAGGCGAATTTCTATTCTTCACTGCTTTTCAACAAGGACAAAATCTTCTACCATGAGCATATTCCTCATGTGGACATGAAATCATTGCCTTGTTTCACTCCTGTGCTTAGTGTGCTTCATGACGCAGGCCTCCTCAACTTTTGCTCTAGCATTGTTGATTGGAATGAAGAGCTTATTCTTCAGTTGTACGCTACACTGCATATCACAGGTGATCCTGAAGATATCAACTCCTGGGTCTTGGACTGGATGACCGATAATACTCATTATAAGGCACGGGCCTCTGAATTACTTCACGCCCTACCCATCTGTCCACCCAGTGAAGGAGCTTGTTGCCTGTACCAAGAACCTGAACTCACTTCTCATTACATGCAAGTGTTAATGAAGCCTCTGAAGCCCGGTCAAGCCCCGAGGACCAAATTCCTCGTAAAGGACTTACTCTATGTGCCCAGAACAGTCTATCGCATTCTGACGAGGACAATGAGTCCCATCAAAGGCCACGACTCATCTGATGAGGAAATAGGTGGCATCATGAAGAATTTACTATTCAACATCATTCATAGCATTCCTACCAATTATTTTGATTTCTTCATGAGGACTCTGGCAAATGTTGCACTCTCTCCATTTGAGTTGTGGCCTTATGCTCCTTGGATTATGAGATTCCTCAGATCAAGGTCTTCACTCAACTACAAGGCTGATTTTCAGAAGCACCTCAGCTACTTGCCCTCGATTGAAGTCCTCAAGTAGACTTTTACTTCAACTGATGAAAAGGGCAAGACACCTCTTGTCATTGATGAAGGCATTCGTCCATTGGATGGTCAGTTTCGCCAAGCTGCATCTTACTCCACCAATGATGACTCTGCCACTCATGATTCTACTGCCAATGCACCCAAGTCTACTCCCCAAGCCATAGCTCCACGTGTGATGACTGACCATGAGCTCCTTCTTAGTCTTCACTAGAAGGTGGATCGAAATCATAAAGCATTGAAGAAAAACCATTACTACCTCCATGAAGTTTTCGGTCGCACCTGGGCTATCTTATCACATCTGTATGGTGAAGAAGATCTGAAGAAAATGGGTCTCAAGGAAGATTTTGACTGGTCTGCACCTCCTCCAAAGAAATTCAAGAAGGCCAAAGTTCCTTCCTTGGTGGCCAGTTCATATTCTTCATCCCGCAACACCAACGAGTATGAAGACTTGGACGACACAGCGGCAGGCCCTACAACGACAAACGACCCCAACAACACTGGCGCTCCTCCATCAACTTGATATTCTTCAGAGGCGTTGGTCCTCATTTTCAACCCTTTTGGTCACTCGATGACAAAGGGGGAGAAATTTGAGTTAGTCTTCAAGCGGGTCTACTTATATGGGCCTTTTTTTTCTAAGTTACATCTCTCGCTCTTTGGAAGACTTTGGTGGATCGAGTTGTAATCTTAAACTCTATGGTGGCCTGATACTTTTGTTGTGTTTTCCTGCATGCTTATTCCTTGTTAATATTGATGCACGCATGCTGAATTACATCAGTCACCATATTTCATCATGCATTTCAAATTCTTCATATTATATGTCAATGTGTGTGTGAATTACAAGATATAGAGGGAGATCTCCATGATTCTACTCTTCAAGTATGCATTACTTCAAAAGCAAATTCCTCACTATGCACATCTTCAGGGGGAGTTCTTCTATATCTTGCAATCAAATTCCTCAATTCCAGTATTTACACTTCACATGTTTATCCCCATTGAAAACTTAACCTATGTTGTCATCAATCACCAAAAAGGGGGAGATTGTAAGTGCATCTAGTGCCCCTTAGTGATTTTGGTGTATTGAAGACTTATAGGTTAAGGGACTAATGTGTTTATGAGTGTACATAGGTCCATAAGTCTATGAGGAGTTTGATATTTACAGAGAAAGTCGACCCCTAAAAATGAAGTTCTTCAACTGAAGACTTTGGATTTCTGAAGACTTTGAAGATGAAGAAATTGGTGCGATCCTGAAGACTTGGTATTCATTCGAGGAACATGAAGCATGAAGACTTTTGTTTTTATAGTTTCATTTTCTATTTCTTGAGTCATAGGAAACACCGTACTGTTAAAGGGGGTCGAGGAAATACTAAGGAAAAATTTCCAAGTGATGCTCATCCCAAATCCTACACCTATCAATCCCTTCGAGTGAAGCCATTGGAAATCTCATACATCTCAGTCAATTTCTTTGGTGACAAAGACAAAGTTCTTCTGGTCTTTGAGAAATTTGTTCTAACCGAGAGTTAGGAATTCGCCATTACGGATTGCCTACACAGTGAGGAACATGATAGCCCTGAGGATTTTGCTACCCAAAATTCCGACCGTTGCTGTGCTATGCGGCAGTTGTCCCAAAATATCTACCCACCTAACAGTCATATCATTGAAGGGCATTTATGTATTATCATGTCGGGCTGCTCCCTAGGCTATAAATAGCCGCCCCCTACAACCACCAGCTGGTTGGCTGCTCCGAGAGAAACTGACACTTGTCATTTGAGAGCATCCCATCCTCCGAGGACTTTGAGTGAAAATCATCAAGTGAGGAAAAACCAAACCCAAACACCTACAAACCCAAAGTGATTGAGCATCACTGAAGAGATTGATCTTGCATGGTTCCGATGCTTGTTACCTTTGAAGATTGTGCATCTTCCACACGGTTAGGCGTCATGGTCTAGAGCATCCAAGAGGAAATTGTGGATTGCTGAGTGACCAAGTCTGTGAAGGTTTGGAAGTCGCCCGAAGACTTACCATGAGTGATTGGGCAAGGTATGTGTGACCTTAGCCCAAGGGGAATACGGTGAGGACTGAGTGTTGTGAACTCTGTGCTCAGAACTAGGTGTCCAGGACTGTGTGTCCTCAGGTTTAAATACCTAGCCGCCCTAACCAGACGTACAACTGTCACAACAGTTGGAACTGGTCTACCAAATCATTGTCTTCACCAAGCTACCTGGTTCCATTTCCTCATTTATGTGTTGAGTGCTTGTTCATATCTGTTTGAAGACTTTGACCGAAGAGTTTCTCAATTTCCTCAGTTCAATTTCTTCAGTCTGTTTGTCTTATCCTGTGTCATCCTGTGTTTATGCTTTCTGTACTCTGTGCTTGTTTTCATTTCATCATGAAGACCACGCTCATGCACTGTTATGTTTACTTCTGAGTACTTATTCCGCTGCAAGTAGTTCTTCACTCAGGAATTTCCTCACCCTGAAATTCCTCAATGAAGAATTCATAAAAATCGCCTATTGACCCCCTCTACTCGATAGAATGCACTTTCAATGGCCCGACAGGAGGCGAGAGAAGCGTGATCAGAGTCCAGAGCACTCCGTGAGGAGGTTCGGCAGGCGAAAGAGATATTGGCAGGAAAGCCTTTTCTACTACAGACGAAGTTCGGTGACCCAGACTATGATTAGTTGAACCAAGTGTGGAGTTCTTCGGACGAGTACTTGGACCTACGAAGAGTTCTTCTGATGCAGTGCGGTATTACCAAGCGCAAGCCGGATATGCAACGGAGAAGCTTTTTTGGTCACGGTTTGGTGTGTCAAAGCGCCCGCTGCTACTCAATGAACAAATGTCCCAATGGGCCGAACTTCATAGGGTATCTGGCGCTGCCATGAAGGATGTCATAGTCCGGCTATGGCTGACCGAGCCTGCGCCAAATAGCTATGTTGGTCTGGTGCAGAAGCTTGTCGAAGCAGTGTCGCGCATCGATGTTGTGAAGCGATCGGCGTGCATTGAGGGTGCACGGATGGCCCTTGCCCGAGTCAAGACATTCTGGGGGAAGATGAAGGCCATCGATGTCAGGATGAAGGGTCCGCCCAAAGGCGAGGACCATCCGCAACCAGAGCATTATTTTGAAGACGTCATGGAGGTCGCCCGCTTGATTGAGGGCCAATGCTCGAAGAACATAATGTTCGAGTGAGGTGTATGATGATTGTAAAAGATAACTCTATAGTTAATCTATTTATGTTTTGATCGAAAAGCTTGAATTCCTCATGTGCAATCGTTTTAATATAATGTGAAAGTTTTCCAGTCATCGGCTTCAGTCCCCTCGTAGGCAGTATGGCGGTGTTCAGAAAAGCATTTAATCAATCTTTATCCAACGTCTTGGTCCATGAAGGAGGTGATAATGCGGCGAACCAGGCAATCGGACTATAAGGCGTTAACACTATCACTTAACCATATGAGTTTTATGGTGGGGCTACGACATAGCCCCTGGTGTGTATGCGGCGTGTGGTGCCTTGCATATCTGATCTGAAAAAGATCCTTCGTGTTACACAGAGAATCGCTAAGGATTCCAATAAGTCGTCAAGTGGTTGACCAGCTCTCGCCGCATCATGACAGTCAGTTTTCGGCTTTCTCTACTGAGGTGCTCATCCAGTCTAGGTCAGGGCACAATTTTAGTAGTTCTCCATTTACTACCCTAGAAGATAAGGCGAAACATAGGGTAGCAAACACAGGAGCCGAGAAACCCAAGTATTTACCCAAGACAATGATTCGGAGCTGATGCATATAAGGCCAAACTTGCGACGCCGACGTGCGCTATAGAGCTATTTGGACTTTTACTGACAGCTCATTCGTTCCCATGCCGAGCCCCTGGCAGGGTATGCCGAGGTGTATCTACAGAGTAGCCGTTAAGGCCGTACTTATTGTTGAAAGATTATGAAAGATCATTTCGGATTAGACTTACTGAGAACGGAGTGATGTGCCAATGATAAATTTATGTATATAATAATAATAATAATAATAATAATAATAATAATAATAATAATAATAATAATAATAATAATAATAATAATAATAATAAAGGAACCATGAACCCGGCTATTTGACATGCTTGGGGTCGGGATCAGAGGAAAAAGGGCATATTACAGGCTCGGAACAAAGAATATGGTCCACAAAATGTTATTTTGGACCTCCTGTTGCACGTTTGCGTCGCCCGTCCTTAGGGAGGGGAATCCTTAACGGAAGTAGCCCCTTAGGAGAGCATACGGATCCGAACTCCGATAGAGTCCGTTGTAGATGTTGTCCCGCTGGTCACCTGTTATTTAGGGATGATATAGAAAAATGAAGTAAGCAGATAAAAAACGTTACGGGAATGCTTGTCGGGTTGTCCTTATTATGCTTCCGCCGATGCCCATGGTATCTTGAGTGCGTACTGATGTGCGCGAGGTGCAAATTTTGCTAGTGCAGTATGTGGGTGGCGAAAGACAGACTGCTATTCACGTTCCTGGAGTAGTCGGACGTCGGAGGGAAACTGTTTCTGGCCCCTGGCGTTCTGCTGGCGAGCCGATCCGTCGTCTTTATCGCCTGGTGGCCTCCTCCCCTTGTGATCAGTGTTAAGCTTGCCCGCCTGCTTGAAGACCCAACAGTTTCGGTATTTATGATTAGCTGGCATATCAGGGTGACCGTGAATCTAACAAGGTCGACCCATGTAACACCCCGGATGTAACTTTCCCAATTTGTACTCCAACTCTTGCCGTTTCCGGCATTAAGTTAATTTATTTTTCTCGAGTTCGAGTCTTTGTCTCCGTGTGTTGTTATCGTTGTCATGCGTCTCATATCATGTCATCATGTGCATTGCATTTGCATACGTGTTCGTCTCTTGCATTCGAGCATTTTCCCCGTTGTCCGTTTTCCATTCCGGCGCTTCGTTCTCCTCCGGTGGTCTTTTCTAGATTTCTTTCGTGTGTGGGGATTAAACATTTCTGGATTGGACTAAGACTTGCCAAGCGGCCTTGGTTTACTACCGGTAGACCGCCTGTCAAGTTTCGTATCATTTGGACTTCGTTTGATACTCCAACGGTTAACCAAGGGACCGAAAAGGCCTCGTGTGTGTTGCAGCTCAACACCCCTCCAATTTGGCCCAAAACCCACCTAAGTCTTCCCCATCATCTAGGTCGTTCGATCACGATCGCGTGGCCGAAAACCGCACCTCGTTTGGACTCTCCTAGCTCCATCTATGCCTATAAATAGGTCCCCTCCGATTTCGGATCTCCTTCTTCCCCCGGAACCCTAAAAAAAATCCCCTCGCGCGCACCGGACATGTCCGCCGCACCGGACATATCGCCCGCTGCCGCCCACGGCCACTAGCACGCTGCCACGTGGCGGCTCCCACCCGCGCCTCCGCCGAGGCCCGCCGGCCCCCTCCCCGCTCCAACCAGGCCGCGCCCGCGCCCGCTAGCGCCTCCGCCTCCCTCGGCGCCGGTGCCCGATGTTGTCGCGTCCTTCCGCCGCTCCACCGTGTGCCGCTCGTCCGCCGGCTGGCTGGAGCCGCGCCGCGCCGCCTCGCCGTCTTCCGCCGTAGGAGCCGAGCTCCGCCGCTGCATCCCTGGACGCCGCGCCAAGGCCCGGCAGCCGCCGTCCTCGACTCTCCTCACCGGCAAGCCACCGCCCGGCCTCCTCTTATCGCCGCCGACCTCGGCTCCGTCGTGGTGAACAGTAGATCGCGGGGGTGAACAGTAAACCCTAGATCCGCGCGGGGTAAATTTGTACTACGTCCTGAAAATTGCAGATCCAAGTGCTCCTGTTCATACCCCCGTAACTTTGCATCCGTAGCTCCGATTCATGCATATAGCATATCAAAATGTTTATCTCAGAGAGTACATCATTTCATTCCATTGCATCATTTTCATTTGAGTTCATATTGATGCCCGAAATGCTGTTAGAAGAGGGCTACTTGAGATATTTGTCAGATCTGCTACTCCGTTTAGCTTTTTGTCATTTTTGCCATGATTAATGTGTGCTTGATATGCCCTGATGCTCTACATATGTTTTGTTAAGGGTTTTGTCATCTTTCCAGAGGTGCAACCCATGTATTTTTGTGATGTGTGTGGTGACTAGTACAAGCTTGCAAATTGGTGCACTTGCTAATTCTGTTTTCAGGGACTTAGCATTTCCACTAAGTCCTTGAGCTGTTTATCTCATGTTGTCATATGTTCATGTTGTTTCCTAGTGATCCGTGCCTCTTTTGAGGATGATCAGTAAGGATGTTTTGTTAATATTGTAGTGATCTATCCATCCATGTCCTTGTTTGAAATTATGGAGCACACTAGCTTGAGTCAATCGAGCTCTACTTTTGCTACTTTGTGAATCTGGGCAGATTGTCAACTTGTTTCCAATTTTGCCGATGACGTTGTAGTTGATCCGTGCATGCTATGCTATTGTTCTTGCCATGTCTAGCTTGCATTTTGTGCCTTCTTGATGGTTGTATGCTTATATTTTCATGACTTGCACCGTAGTGAGTGCATCGAGCTCGTAAACATGCCTACTTGAGTTATGTTTCAGCATGCTCCAGTTTTCACTAAGTCTGAAAACTGATTATGTTTTTGCTATGTTCACATGCTTGCAATTGTATTTTCTGATCCTTTTGGCTCAAGATCTTTGAGTAGCTCCATGCCATGCTTTACTTTGCCATGTTCAGATCCTGTAGCATGTAGTTTTGTTGCTCCGAAGAGTGCTACCTGATCTGAAATTCCAGACAAGTGTTAATTTCACTAAGTCTGAGATCTGTTTGCCATATGCATTTTTGCCATGCTTGTTTGAACCTGTTAATGATGAATTGGCCGTAGCTCAGTGCTAGACTTTTGTTAAGCATCTTGAATGCATCCCTGCCATTTATTTTGTTGTCATGTTTGGGTGCTGTAGCTTGTTCATCTCATTGCATTTAGTTGGCTACTTGCTGTAAATCGCAGACCGGTGTCATTTTTGAATCGCTTGCCATTTCCAAACCGTAACTCCGATTCCGGCGTTTTTTATATCGTTTTCAAGCGATTTCATCTCATATTTCCAGTGGCACACTTGGATTTCCAAGTTGAGGCCAGGTTCATGCATTTCCTGCTATATCTTGCATTTTGCATCCCGCATCGCATCCCGCATAGCATATCATCTTTGCATCATCTTGTTTGGTCCTTGCACATGGTTGATTGTATCCTTGTTGCTTGTTTGTCTTGTTTGGGTAGAGCCGGGAGACGAGTTCGCTAACGAGGAGCCCGTTGAGTTTGCTTTCGAGGATCCAGTCAACTTTGACAACTGTGCATGCAAGATGATCATACCCTCGAAATCACTACTATCTTTGCTATGCTAGTTTGCTCGCTCTTTTGCTATGCTATTGCTACGATGCCTACCACTTGCTTTCAAGCCTCCCAAATTGCCATGTCAAACCTCTAACCCACCATGTCCTAGCAAACCGTTGATTGGCTATGTTACCACTTTGCTCAGCCCCTCTTATAGCGTTGCTAGTTGCAGGTGAAGGTTGAAGGTCGTTCCTTGTTGGAACATTTATTTACTTGTTGGGATATCATTATATTGCCATGTTATCTTAATGCATCTATATACTTGGTAAAGGGTGGAAGGCTCGGCCTCTCGCCTAGTGTTTTGTTCCACTCTTGCCACCCTAGTTTCCGTCATATCGGTGTTATGTTCCCGGATTTTTTGTGTTCCTTACGCGATTGGATTATAATAGGAACCTCTTGATAGTTCGCCTTGATTAAAGCTTTTCCAACAATGCCCAACCTTGGTCTTACCATTTGCCACCTAGCCTATTTTTCCCTTGGGTTTCCGGAGCCCAAGGGTCATCTTATTTAACCCCCCCCCCCCGGGCCAGTGCTCCTCTGAGTGTTGGTCCAAACTAGAGTCCTGTGCAGCGCCCCCTCGGGGAAACTCGAGGTTTGGTTTTAGTTGTACGGAGCGCTCATCTGAGTGTGCCCTGAGAAAGAGATATATGCAGCTCCTATCGGGATTTGTCGGCACATTCGGGCGGTGTTGCTGGTCTTGTTTTAACCTGTCGAAATTTCTTGAAGAACCGAGATACCGAGTCTGATCGGAACGTCTTGGGAGGAGGTCTATTCCTTCGTTGACCGTGAGAGCTTGTCATGGGCTAAGTTGGGACTCCCCTGCAGGGATTTGAACTCGAAAGCCGTGCCCGCGGTTATGGGAAGATGGGAATTTGTTAATGTCTGGTTGTAGATAACTTGAACCTTAATTTAATTAAAACGAATCGACTGAGTGTGTTACCGTGATGGCCTCTTCTCGGCGGAGTCCGGGAAGTGGACACGGTGTTGGAGTAATGTTTGCGCAGGTTGCTCTCTAGTTTCTCGCTCGCGCTTTGCCTCCTCTTCTCGCTCTATTTTGCGAATAAGTTAGCCACCATATTTGCTAGTCGCTTGCTGTAGCTCCACTCATATATTTACCTTGCCATTCCTATAAGCTTAAATAGTCTTGATCGCGAGGGTGCGAGATTGCTGAGTCCCTGTGGCTCACAGATTACTATTACACCAGATGCAGGGCCCGATGATTCCGCTCCAGGAGACGCGTATGAGCTCAAGTGGGAGTTCTACGAGGACTCTCAACGTTACTATGTTTCCTTTCCTGATGATCAGTAGTGGTGCCCAGTTGGGGGTGATTGGGACCGTGTCGCTTGTTGGGTTATCTTTTATTTTGGCGCCGTAGTCGGGCCATGAGTGTTTGGATGATGTAATGTTATTTATGTACTTGATTGACGTGGCGAGTGTAAGCCAACTATGTTATCTCCCCTTTATGATTTATATTACATGGGATGTTGTGAAGATTGCCTAACTTGCGACATATGCCTTCAATGCGATTATGCCTCTAAGTCGTGCCTCGACACGTGGGAGATATAGTCGCATCGAGTGTGTTACAGTCCAATCTCCTATCGAGGGTGGATGGTCCATCCTAGTTTGCCTTTAGTGGCTTCTTCTGTTGACCGGGCTTCGGATTGTGAAATCCGTCATTCACCGCTGTGTTGCGTATATTACTACGACCGTTGTGTTCGGTTCGTCGTTGCTTGCCGTTGCCATCTCAGATTTCAGAAGTGCCCGGGCTACTGGCGTCGTTGCTTTTACGAGCAAGCCAGTTGTCTTCTCCCGCGCAGAAGCGGGTTATTAGAGTGGTAAGGGCTGCCATGGATTTGGGTCCTTCTTGGCCGAGGTGACGCGCTAGCCATTCGTCCCGGACTCTATGTCCGAAGGCCGCAAGGGCTTCTGCATCCAGACAGTTGATAATCTGGTTCTTGTTGACTAAGAACTGGTCCAGAGCTCCCTGGCTGACTCGCCGGGCTCCTGGACTATGTGACTTAAGTCATCGGTGCATAATGGCCGGACATATGTTCCCTGGAAATTGCCTTGCAAGGCGTCTTCCAAATCTTCTCAGTTGCCAATGGAATTTTCTGGCAAACTGTTTAGCCAGTACCGAGCTGGCCCTTTAAGCTTGAGAGGTAGGTATTTAATGGCGTAGAGGTCATCTCCGCGGGCCATGTGAATATGAAGGAGGTAATCCTCGATCCATACCGCGGGATCTGTTGTTCCATCGTATGATTCGATGTTGATGGGTTTAAACCCGTCTAGAAATTTGTCCTCCATTACTTCATTATTGAAGCAGAGAGGGTGTGCAGCTCCTCTATGTTGGGCCACACTATGAAGCACCTCCGGCGGGTTCCGTTTACGGTGTTAGGCCCGGGCATAGTCAGCCTTATAGCGTCCGAATAGGCGACCATCATCATCGGTCGGGGTATATCTTCGTGATCTGTACGTCGCTCGTGTACGTCCTGCTCTACCCTCCGTGCCAGATGGGTTGGTATGGTGCTCTGCTTGGGCTGCTGCTTTGTCTAGACCGAACTATGATCGCCATGCCACATTATTCGATGGTGGTATGGGCTCCATCGCCCTGCCATCGTATTGAGGGAGCCACCTACTCTTGGGGTGGCTTTTGTCTTGGCTGCTAAGGCCGTATTCTTCGGCGGCCAAGACCTCGGTCCATCTATCATTTAGTAAGTCTGGGCTTGCTTGAAGCTGCAGCTGCTTCTTTCTTAAGCTCCTTGAAGTGGCTATAAGCCAGCGTTTAAAGCACTCCTGCTTGAGAGGTTCCTTTGGCGTGGTAAAATCCTCGTTGCTGAGGATCTCCTCCTCCTCGGAGAGGGGGAAATAGTTGTTGTCCTCGGAGTCCCCACATGTGCCCTGTTCGTCAGGGCTGTCTTGTCGGTCTTCCAGTTCCTCCTACTCGGATTCTACTTCAACAGGGTCTTCATTGTCCGGAGTATCATCTTCTCTAGTGCTGGCAGTGTCTTCTCTTGGATGATGAGGCCTAGGGCGCCAATGTCCGGGCTATGTACTAGGCGGTTTATCCTCGACCGAATTCTCCTTCTCATCATCGAGAGCGCCGTAAGGTGTGTCTATCATACACATGTCATACCGGGAAGTGCCTGTCCCGTGTCTAGCGGGTAGTAAGTTCTGGCCATGCCCCTCATCGTTGTCCATACCGTCGATGTCTCTGGCGCGGGGATCGGGTGTGTTGGTTACATCTTTAACAGTCGCTATGAAGTGGGTGG
>NC_057809.1:233761067-233763175 GCF_018294505.1 Triticum aestivum
CCGAACATAGTTCAGAGATGGGTCGCCCGCCAGGGATAGGTTTTTTTAGCGAATTTAGTGTGTCGCCCATGGGCGAGTGTTGGAAGAAATCTGCGGCGCTGAACTTGAAGATTGATAACCGATTGAGTTCGGCGTACGTAGGCTCGCAGGGTTCGGAGCTCGATATCGGAGGCGAGTCCGGGGTTCCGTTGATGCAGATACCGTACGAGGTGGAATCCACGTGTGGCTCCACGCTACAGAATTGGTGGTCCCCGTGATGGGGTTGAGCTTCCCATCTTCGGACGACTTGGACTGCTCCAGATTTGAGGCCGGAGCAGTTACATGAGCTATCTCCTGGATGCGGCCCGATGACAGGTTAAGGCCATGTTCATCGAGGCGATGGGGAGAAGTTGCCGCGGTCTCGAATCCGTCGAAGATCAAATCTCCACGGACGTCCGTGACATAATTCAGGCTTCCGAATCTGACCTGATGGCCAGGGGTGTAGCTATCGATCTGTTCCAGATGGACAAATGAGTTGGCCCGCAATACGAAGCCGCCGAATACGAAGATCTATCCGGGGAGAAAGGTTTCTCCCTAGACGACGTGATTACTGACGATCGAAGGGGCCATCGAACCTTTTGTCGACGACACAGTGGAACTCTCAATCAAAGCACCAATGTCGGTGTCAAAACCGACGGATCTCGGGTAGGGGGTCCCGAACTGTGCGTCTAGGATCGATGGTAATAGGAGGCGGGGGACACGATGTTTACCTAGGCTCGGGCCCAATCTATGGAGGTAAAACCCTACGTCCTGCTTGATTTATATTGATGAATATGAGTGTTACAAGAGTTGATCTACCACGAGATCGTAATGGCTAGACCCTAGACGCCTAGCCTATGTGGGTATGTGCTACGTCTTGAGCTTGCGTTGGTTTTCCCCGAAGAGGAAGGGATGATGCAGCAGAGTAGCGTAAGTATTTCCCTCAGTTTTTGAGAACCAAGGTATCAATCCAGTAGGAGCCCACGCTCAAGTCCCTCGTACCTGCACAAAGCGATAGCTACTCGCAACCAACGCGATTAGGGGTTGTCAAGCCCTTCACGGTCACTTACGAGAGTGAGATCTGATAGATAGAATATTTTTGGTATTCTGATATAAAGATGCAAAGTAAAAAGTAAAACCAAAGTAAATAGCAAAACAATATAAAAGTGATGGAGATTGATATGATGAGAATAGACCCGGGGGCCATAGGTTTCACTAGTGGCTTCTCTCAAGAGCATAAGTATTCTACGGTGGTAGAACAAATTACTGTTGAGCAATTGATAGAATTGAGCATAATTATGAGAATATCTAGGCATGATCATCTATATAGGCATCACGTCTGTGACAAGTAGATCGAAATGATTTTGCATCTACTACTATTACTCCACTCATCGACCGCTATCCAGCATGCATATAGAGTATTAAGTTAAAAATAGAGTAACGCCTTAAGCAAGATGACATGATGTAGAGAGATAAATTCATGCAATATGAAATAAACCCCATCTTGTTATCCTCGATGGCAACGATACAATACGTGCCTTGCTGCCCCTTCTGTCACTGGGTAAGGACACCACAAGATCGATCCCAAAGCTAAGCACTTCTCCCATGGCAAGAACTACCAATCTAGTTGGCCAAACCAAACGGATAATTCGAAGAGACTTGCAAAGATAACCAATCATGCATAAAAGAATTCAGAGAACATTCAAATATTATTCATACATAGACTTGATCATAAACCCACAATTCATCGGTCTCAACAAACACACCGCAAAAAGAAGATTACATCGAATAGATCTCCACGAGAGAGGGGGAGAACTTTGTATTGAGATTCAAAGAGAGAGAAGAGGCCATCTAGCTACTAACTATGGACCCGAAGGTTTGAGGTAAACTACTCACACTTCATCGGAGGGGCTAGGATGATGTAGAAGCCTTCCGTGATGATGGCCCTCTTCCGACGGAGCTCCGGAACAGGCCCCAAGATGGGATCTCATGGATACAGAAGGTTGAGGTGGTGGAATTAGTTTTTTTGCTCCTGTTCTGATCGTTTGGGGGTACGTGTGTATATATAGGAGGAAGGAGTACGTTCGTGG
>NC_057809.1:233763408-233772393 GCF_018294505.1 Triticum aestivum
CCTTGCAGTAGGGTCCAAGTCTCCTGGATCACATTCGGTGAGAAAATCACGTTTCCGAAGATTTTATTCCGTTTGGACCCCTTTTGATATTCCGTTTATCCGAAACACTGAAATAGGCAAAAAACAACAATTCTGGGCTGGGCCTCCGGTTAATAGGTAAGTCCCAAAAATAATATAAAAGTGGAAAATAAAGCCCAATATAGTCCAAAACAGTAGATAATATAGCATGGAGCAATCAAAAATTATAGATACGTTGGAGACGTATCAGGCATCCCCAAGCTTAATTCCTGCTCGTCCTCGAGTAGGTAAATGATAAAAAGAGAATTTTTGATGCGGAGTGCTACTTGGCATAATTTCAATGCAAATCTTCTTAATTGTGGTATGAATATTCAGATTAGAAAGATTCAAGATAAAAGTTTATATTGACATAGAAAATAATAATACTTCAAGCATACTAACAAAGCAATTATGTCTTCTCAAAATAACATGGCCAAAGAAAGTTATCCCTACAAAATCATATAGTCTGGCTATGCTCCATCTTCCCCACACAAAGTATTTAAATCATGCACAACCCAGATGACAAGCCAAGAAATTGTTTCATACTCTAACTTTTTCAAAACTTTTTCAATATTCACGCAATACATGAGCGTGAGCCATGGATATAGCACTATAGGTGGAATAGAATGGTGGTTGTGGAGAAGACAAAAAGGAGAAGATAGTCTCACATCAACTAGGCATATCAACGGGCTATGGAGATGCCCATCAATAGATATCAATGTGAGTGAGTAGGGATTGCCACGCAACGGATGCACTAGAGCTATAAGTATATGAAAGCTCAAAAAGAAACTAAGTGGGTGTGCATCCAACTTGCTTGCTCATGAAGACCTAGGGAAATTTGAGGAAGCCCATCATTGGAATATACAAGCCAAGTTCTATAATGAAAAATTCCCACTAGTATATGAAAGTGATAACATGAGAGACTCTCTACTATGAAGATCATGGTGCTACTTTGAAGCACAAGTGTGGTAAAAGGATAGTAACATTGTCCCTTCTTTCTTTTTCTCTCATCATTTTTTTTGTTTGGGTCTTTTCTCTGTTTTTTATGGCCTCTTTTTTTCGTCCGGAGTCTCATCCCGACTTATGGGGGAATCATAGTCTCCATCATTCTTTCCTCACTAGGACAATGCTCTAATAATGATGATCATCACACTTTCATTTTTCTTATAACTCAACAATTACAAGTCGATACTTAGAACAAAATATGAATCTATGTGAATGCATCCGGCGGTGTGCCGGGATATGCAATATGACAATGATGAAGTGTGTCATGATGAACTAGATGGTGGAAAGTTGCATGACAATATAACTCGGAATGGCTATGGAAATGCCATAATAGGTAGGTATGGTGGCTGTTTTGAGGAAGGTATATGGTAGGTGTATGATACCGGTGAAAGTTGCGCGGTATTAGAGAGGCTAGCAAAGGTGGAAGGGTGAGAGTGCGTATAATCCATGGACTCGACATTAGTCATTAAGAACTCATATACTAATTGCAAAAATCTAGAAGTTATCAAAGCAAAGTATTACGTGCATGCTCCTAGGGGGATAGATTGGTAGGAAAAGACCATCGCTCGTCCCCGACTGCCACTCATAAGGAAGACAATCAATAAATAAATCATGCTCCGACTTCACACTAAAAAAAAGACACATCCATGACATTTTGGGCCGAATGAATTTTTTTTCTGTCATACATATGACACTTCTATGACGATAATTGTGACAAAACCCGGTATCATCATAGATGTGGTGGGCTCCTACTTCTATGACAAAAAATCATGACAGAAAATGGGATTTTCGTCCTAGGCGGGCCGGAGACGCAGCTGCATGACATTCTTTGGGCCGTCCATGCCGGAAAAAACCGTGGTAGAAGCGAGGGGGAGGAAAATTTCGAGGAGTTCCCGGTTACGGTGGGAGGTCGGGGGCCGAGCGATGCGCTTTTCTCTCGTACACGTACGCGCGTGTGTGCGAGGTGTTGGCTCTAACTGAACCCGAGCGAGGCGTTGGCCTCTAACTGAACCCGAGCGATTACACTGCAGGCTACGCGTTACTGAACCCGAGCGATCGATCGATGGCTGTTAACTGAACCCGATCGAGCGATTCCTTGGCTACTGCTGCTAACTGGTGCCGATCGATGGGATGAACAGTGAGCGGTGGCGTTTCCTCTGGATGAACAGGACCCCGTGGTGTGGTGGAAGGCTGGACGAACAGTAGACGGTGGAGGGGTGCCTGTGGAGGGGTGGATGAACAGGACCTCGTGGTGTGAAGGGCAGGATGAACAGTAGATGGTGGAGGGGTGCCCATGGAGGGGTGGTTGAATAGGACCCCGTGGTGTGGAGGGCTGGATGAACAGTAGATGGTGGAGGGGTGGTTGAACAGTAGACGGTGGAGTAGTGCGCGGTGGAGGCTGGATGAACAGGAGCCCGTGGAGGCTAGAGGAGGTCGACGGTGGATGAACAGTAGCTCATTGAGGCTGGAGGGGGTCGACGGTAGAGATGAACAGTATCCCGTGGAGTCCCGTTTTGCGGTACGCCACACCCCTCCCGATGAACAGGACCCCCGTTTTGACCGTAGTGCTCCAACACAAGTCTGTTTCCTCCATTTTGCGGTACGCCACACCCCTCCCGATCAACAGGACCCCCGTTTCGACCGTAGGAGGTCCGTTTCCTCCGTTTTTGTGGTACGCCACACCCCTCCCGATCAACAGGACCCCTGTTTCGACCATAGGAGGTCCGTTTCCTCCGTTTTGCGGTACGCCACACCCCTCCCGATCAACAGGACCCCCGTTTCGATCGTAGGAGGTCTGTTTCCTCCATTGTGCGGTACGCCAGGCCTCGTTTCCATCGCCTCTTCCGTCCAAGCCCTCGCGATGAACACGACCATGCATTCCGTTCCGACCCAGCCGCGTTGCCTCCCGATGAACACGACGCATTCCGTTGCCTCCCCATGAACACGACGACGACACTGTTTCTCCGTTCCGACCCAGCCATGTACACGAGCCCTCGCCATACATATGCGCGAGTAGGCGTTCAAGACCCCGCCCGTATGTACACATACGTGGCCGTATTTTCTTTCTTGCACCCTGGCCGCCTGTACTACGACAGGTGCGCGCCTCTACATCCACCAGTATATATGTACGTACACGTTCGCGACCAGAATGAAAACGCCACATACGCTTCGACTAGGTGGGTCCCGACTGTCAGGCACTTCCTTGCCTGCAAAGATGTAGCTGGTGGGTCCCAGCAGTCATGCGGTGAATTGTTTTTTTTGCCCGGACGCACTTCCTTCCATGCGAAGATGTAGCTGGTGGGTCCCAGCAGTCAGGGGGGCGAATCGTTTTGGTTTTTTTTGCCCGGACGCACTTCCTTGCATGCGAAGATGTAGCTGGTGGGTCCCAGCAGTCAGGGGGGCGAATCGTTTTTTTGCCTAGACGCACTTCCTTGCGTGCGAAGGTGTAGCTGGTGGGTCCCAGCAGTCAGGGGGGAAACGTTTTTTCGCGAAATACGGTGGCCCGTCCGGTGGGTCCCTGCTGTCAGGTGCAGGAATCGTTATTTTCCACGTAATAAGGAGGCACTTCCTTGCTGCCGCCGTGGACCCAGCTGTCAGCCTCTCCACGTACAGTCCACGTCCAATGAAAGTCATTCCTTGACCATGTTGAGCACGCCACGCCGAGAGAACCAGGGCAGTGGACGACGGCGATGCCTAGGAAGGGGACGACACAGAGGCAGGGAAGACTCGGCAGTTGTTTCCCACATGGAGGGTTGTACGACTGTACGAGGGTTTACTGGTTTGTCTACTGTCACCGGAGAATAACAACAGGTGTGGGTGAGTAGAGGGATGGCTAGGCCAGCGATGGGAGTACGGTCAGGCAGTGAGGCCTGCACGGCAGCACAGCCGGACGCGAGGAGGAGGGAGCAGGCAGTCCCGCCGGCGCTTGTTTGAGCGGCTGGAGCAGGAAGAGCAGAGATTGAAGAAGCACGACGGCCGTTGGATGGACATCCAATAGTTAGTGCTTGTGCGTCAACCTTTTTTTAGGAAAGCCTCAAATCTGTGGAAAACAGCATACAACCCATCTGCCATTATTTCCAATAATTTACAGCCCATTTGCTAATTCTTAAGGTTTTTTTGGAGCCCATATTCTTTTTGTAAGCATTGCAGCCCATATTGGGGCAACGGTTAAAAAATTATACGAAATTTTGCATATTTCGGTGCGGTCCGAACTGTTTTTAATCCCGAAATTTCGACTCACATTCAAACTGATTTTAAAAATAAATGTATATCAATATAAAATCCAAAAAATTCTCCACGCATAAAAATTAATGTAATTTAAAATCTTGAAATGAAAAAAAAGATATTTGAAACTAATTGCCGGTTTGATGTGTTTTAAAAATGTACAACCCATTTCTCATTACTGATGGGCCATTTTCTCGGCCAGCCAAATGAAAGCTCTCCTTGTCTTGAAAGATTTGCAGCCCAATAGGCCTGACAAAGCGACTTACTTGGCAAATCACAAAAAAACTGGGCTGTGGCCGTGGACCCAGCTGTCAGCCTCTCCACGTACAGTACTCTTCCGATGGAAGTCGTTCCTTGACCACGTTGACCACGCTGCGTGGAGAGCACCACTGCGGTGGACGGCGGTGAGGCCTAGGAAGGGGACGACGCGACAGTGGAAGCCCGTGCAGAGAGGACTACGAGGGTTCACTGGTTCGGCTGCGGTGTGAGGCTGCCGTCGCCGCAGGGCCTGGCCAGCGGTGGGAATAGTAGGGGCGGTGAGGCTTCTGCGGCAGCACAGCCGGCCAGGGGAGGCAGCAGCATGCGGCACGACCAGCGCTGCTTTGGGCGGCTGGAGCAAGAAGACCAGAGGTTGAAGAAGCACTACGGCCATTGGATGGACATCGTACGGTCACTGGAGCTAGAATCATTCATATTGACTAAGTTGACAAAGCCCTTCATCCCCGTCAACTTAGAAGGCCCACAAGTCAGCCTCCCAGCAAGGTGGGTCCCAGCTAGCTGGGGGAGTATTCATTTTTTTGTGCGTAATAAGGGGGCACTTCCGGTGGGTCCGAGCTGACAGCGGGGGGAACGTTTTTTTCACGAAATACGGTGGCCCGTCCGGTGGGTCCCAGCAGCCAGGGGGAAATGATTTTTTTCGCAAAATACTAGTGGCCCGTCCGGTGGGTCCCTGCTTTCAGGTGGAGGAATAATTATTTTCCACGTAATAAGGAGGCACTTCCTTGCAGCTGTCGTGGACCCAGCTGTCAGCCTCTGCACGTATAGTACTCTTCCGATGGAAGTCGGTTGTTGACCACGTTGACCACGCCGCGTCGAGAGCACCAGGGCGGTGGACGGCGGCGAGGACTAGGAAGGGGACAACTCGGAGCCGGGGAAGACGCAGCACTGGATGCCCATGCGAAGAGGAGTACGAGGGTTCACTGGTTCGGCTGCGGTGTGATGCTGCTGTCACCGCAGATTAACAGGGGGTGTGGGTGAGTAGAGGGATGGCCTGGCCAGCGGTGGGAGTAGTAGGGGCCGGTGAGGCCTCCGCGGCATCACAGCCGGCCACGGGAGGCAGGAGCACGCGGCACGACCGGCGCTGGTTTGGGCGGCTGGAGCAAGACCAGAGGTTGAAGAAGCACTACGGCTGTTGGATGAACATCGTACAGTAATAGGAGCTAGAATCGTTCATATTGACTAAGTTGACAAGGCCCTCCGTCCCCGTCAACTTGGTAGGCCCACAAGTCAGCCTCCCACTATGCTGGGTTCCAGCTGGCAGGGGGAATATTCATTTTTTTGTGAGTAATAAGGAGGCACTTCCTTGCGTGTGAAGATAGCTGGTGGGTCCGACATGTCAGCGGGGGGCACTTTATTTCGCGAAATACAGAGGCCCTTCCGGTGGGTCCCATATGTTAGGTGGAGGAATCATTATTTTGCGCGTAATAAGGACACATTTCCTTGTGTGTGGCCATGGAACCAGCTGTCAGCCTCTCCACGCACAGTCTACTTCCGATGGTGTCGTTCGTTGACCACGTAGACCACGCCGCACCGAGTGCATCCAAGGTGGTGGACGACGACGAGGCCCCGGACAACAACGAGCCGGAGATGGGAAGACGCGGGAGTAGAGTCGCAGACGGAGAGGTGTACGAGGGTTAACTGGTTCTAGTGCGGTGTGGTTCGGCAGTCGGTGGAGAAGAACAGGAGGTGTGGAGGGGTGGTGGGATGGCCTGGCCAACGGTGGAGTAGCGCTTCATAGCGAAGCGTGCTAAGCAGAGCTGCTAGCAGCAGGAGGCGGGAGGTGGTCCCGTCGGCGCTGGAGGAAGAAGACGAGAGATTGAAGATGGATGCCTGTCGTTGGATGTAAATCCAACGGCTAACATGTCAGAATCATTTGTTGACTAAATTGACAACAACTTGCATTGGCTTCGACCTATTGGCCCACATTTCAGCCTCCAAAAATGTGGCACGTATTCAACCCATTTTTCAGAATTTACAGTCTTTTTTTTGCGCGGTAGAATTTACAGTCAATTTGATCTTTTTTTTGAATTACAGCCATTAGCTGGGCTTGGTGAACAAATAATGTAGCGTCCATGCGGCCTGTTTATTTTATTTCCTAAAAAATTACAGGCCATTTGCACTTTCTCGAAATACATTATTTTGCTAGGCTGATTTTAATTATAATGTTGGGTTGGGCCAGCAATGTTATCAAAAAATAAAAAGGGGCTAAGCATTTTGTTATAAATATATTTAAATAATAAGTGATATTATTACATTCGTCCTTAAATCTTACCAAGCTTTTGTACACAATCACTAGGATTTTCGTGCCAAAACAATCCAGGATTTTATTTGTTAAGAAATTATTTTTATAAGTTAATAAGATGTGGGATATTGTTTGCTTACATATGTAAGTATTTGTTAAATATATGATGACAATAAAAATAATATATAATAACATATGAAATAATTTTTTTTACAAAAACAGGGAGCATCTCCTCGGTTCCATTGCTAGGAACGAAACCACAACATATTCTGAAACAGCAGCTCAAAGAGCAGTTCGAAAGCAAAGGTAGAAAAGCTACAAACTAGCGGGGTGGATGAACAAGTTCTGTAAATAACACAAATCACCCGAGCGGTGCCAAAGGCAGAGTGGATAGAGCACTCAAATGACACAAGGAGGGTCCAGGGAAGCCTTCATGGTCTTCAGCCAAGGGGTCGTCTCAGCCTGCGGCGACCAGTAAGCAAGCGGAGAGACTGGGCTGGAAGGCGTAGCATGGTGGATGTCCCTCTTTTTCGACGCCATGTGCCCATCATCTTCATCAGAGATCTTGAGACGAGTCCACGGGTCCGGCCCCAGAGCAGGTAGAGCCTTGTTCAGCCACAAGTGATCGCCAATGGTTTCTGGAGGGATCTTGTTAGGGTTTCCACGAAGCTCATCAACTTGTCCTTGTCCGATCCGGAGGAGAGAATCACCCAGTTCCTCACCATGTTCCTGATCAACCTCAAGGCCTGCGGAATGGAAATCCAGGAGGTGGTACTGAAAATCATAGCATTTCTATATTTCCAGAGGCACCAAAGGACAGTTGAGCTAACAGTGTTTAAAACTGAGCACTTTTTGGTAGCAATCCAGAATCTGGCGACAGATTCGAAGGATGAGCCAATCTGACTAAAGAAATATTCCTCAATGTGGGCCCAGAGATGTTTAGCAACTATACATTCAAAAAATAGGTGAGCACAAGACTCTTGTTCCAAGCAGTAAACACAATCAAGGGGTTTGATGATGTGTCTCTTCCTAAGGTTATCCCTAGTCATCAATTTGTTTTTGGAGAGAAGCCAGAGAAATACATGAATTTTAGGGGGAACTCTCAATTTCCAAATAGCAAGGATAAACACGGGTTGAACCCCTATAAAGTTGATAACATGATAGAGGGAGCTGGAGGAATACTTCCCCTTATTGTCCAGCTGCCAAGTCAGGGCATCCAGCTCGGCAGTAAAGGTAATGCTTTTGTTAAAGAGAGTTTTAGGCATTGACCATCCCAAACTTCATTGACACTTTTGTTAAGCTCATTGTGGACAGAGTAAATAGGCCAAAATTAGACTGCTAGGGGGGATGTGCCAAACCAACTATCTTCCCAGAACCTGGTTCTGCTCCCATCCCCTATGTTCCATCTGTAGCCAAATTTCACAGCATGCATAATAGATTTTAATCCTTTCCAGAATCTAGAGGTCTTAGGGTTGGAGGAAGGGACAAAAATATTAGGTTTATTTCCTAGGTATTTATGGGCAATAAGAAGCTTCCAGGGTTTCAGGTCTTCCTCATAGAATCTTTTAATCCAAGACCCTACACTACGGGAAACAGCTAATTTGCCGTCAGTAGGCAGCTTTGCCGTCAGCTTTTCATCGGGCAAGACGGCAAAGAAAGGGTTTGCCGTCATCAATATACGGCAAAGAAAAACTGACGGTAAAATATACTTTGCCGTCTGTGGAAAAAAACACAGACGGTGAAGAGCTCACTTTGCCGTCTGCAATAAAAAACACAGACAGCAAACATCTTTGCCGTCTACATTTTTTATTACAGACGGCAAAATATACACTTTGCCGTCTGTAATAAAAAATTACACACGGCAAATATCTTTGCCGTCTGTGTTTTCTATTGCAAACGGCAAAGTATGCTCTTTGCCGTCTGTAATAAAAAATCATAGACAGCAAAGAAGAAGCACATCACGCGGATCGATCCCACGGATCGATGACGTGTCAGCCCATCCAAAACCCACCAGCCCCACCTACACATCCTAACACACGCACTACCTAGCCAGGCCCACCCACCCACTAACCCACACCCCACCCCACCCACCCACGCACACTACACACCACACACCCACTAACCCACGCCCCACCCCACACACACACGCACACTACACACCACACAACACATCTAGC